>NW_007102111.1:0-741 GCF_000164805.1 Carlito syrichta | reverse complement strand
TTACCTTTTCTGCAAATTGTCTGTTCTTCCTGCTCACTCCTTGTCCAGGTTTCTTATTCATTGAGACACAACAACATTGAAACTTGGCCAATTATTAACCTTATAATGGTTTTTAAGTGTTCAAGTAAAAGGAATGTCTCTCACTTTAAATAAAAGGTTAGAAATGATGAAGCTTAGTGAGGAAGGCATATTGAAAACTGAGATAATCCAAAAGCCAGGCCTCTATGCCAAACAGCCAAGTTGTAAGTACAAAGGAAAAGTTCTTGAAGGAAATTAAAAGTGCTTTGTCAGTGTACAGATTAATGATAAAAAAAGTGAAACAGCCTATTGCTGATATGGAGAAAGTTTTTACTGGTTTAGATAGAAAATCAAACCAGCTACCATATTCCCTAAGGCCAAAGCTTAATCCAGAGCAGGACCATAACTCTTCAATTTTTTAAAAGCTGAGAAAGGTAAGAAGCTGCAGAAGACAAGTTTGAAGTTAGCAGAGGTGAGTTCATGAGGTTTATGGAAAGACGCCATCTCTAGCACATAAGAGTGCAAGGTGACACAGCGAGTGCAGATGGAGAAGCCGTAACAATTGTCCAGAAGATCTAGCTAAGATAGTGCCCCTGTAACTTTCTGGATAACACTCCTTAGAGCTAGTGGAGGATACATTCTTCACTTTATCTCCTATGCATTTCCAACAGGCAGCATTGGGAGATTCTTGATATTCCTGCAGAAGGCGCCTAATCTATAGGG
>NW_007102110.1:0-300 GCF_000164805.1 Carlito syrichta | reverse complement strand
TTTTGATTTATTGTAGAGATGAGGTCTCGCCAATTGCCCAGGCGGGTCTCGAACCCGCGGTCTCAGGCAGTCCACTCACCTCAGCCTCCCAAAGCGCAGGATTACAGCCTGAGCCACTGAGCCCAGCTTGTTTTGTTTTGTTTTGTTTTGAGTTGGAGTCTCACTCTGTCACTCAGACTGGCGTGCAGTGGCCGCTCCCGGCACCACAGCCTCGACCTGCTGGGCTCCGGCAATCCTTCTGCCTCAGCCTTCCAAGTAGCTGGAACTACAGGCGTGTGCTACCACACCCGGCTAAATTTT
>NW_007102109.1:0-327 GCF_000164805.1 Carlito syrichta | reverse complement strand
CAAGTTAGCTAGCTACTTATGTAACCTTGTTAAGTCAGCTCACTAGCAAGCTGGATAACTTGGTAGCTAGGTAGTTAAGTCACCTGACTAGACAGCAGGCTATGTAAGTAGCTAGCTAGTTAAATCAGCTGCTATCCACCTCACTATCTAGGTATCTAGGCAGTTAAGTCAGCCTGCTAGACAGCTGGCTACCTGATTAAGTCAACTAGTTAAGTCAGATCTTAGGCAAATGACTGGATAGGTAGTGAACTAGTTAAGTCAGTTGGTTAGACAGCTGGCTAGCTAGTTAAGTCAGCTAGATAATTCAGCTGGCTTCCCAGCTGGCTG
>NW_007102108.1:0-303 GCF_000164805.1 Carlito syrichta | reverse complement strand
TAACTGTACCCCACAAAACCATAATAAAAAATACTGATTAATGAAAAAAAAATTTAAAAATAATATGAATTAGGTATCTATACAGTAATAATCATAGTATTTAGGAGCATGTTTTGAATAAAAAGTCTATGATTATTTGAACCATTCACATTAATTTCATAAAGAATTGGAAACATTTTAAGTATTTTATGTTTTTTTATTTTTTTGTTGTTGTTGTTGTTGTTTTTTGAGTTGGAATCTCATTCTGTTGCCCAAACTGGAGTGCAGTGGCCGCTCCCGGCCACCGCAACCTCGACCTGCTGG
>NW_007102107.1:0-352 GCF_000164805.1 Carlito syrichta | reverse complement strand
CAGACTGGTCAGCAGACTTAACAAGTCGGCCAGCAAGTGAGCTGACTGGTAAGTTGGCTTGACTAGTCGGATGGCAAGTGAGCTGACTGATCAGCTGACTTAACTAATCTGCCGCTGAGTGAGCTGACTGGTCAACTGACTTTAGTTGGCTGGCGAGTGAGCTGACTGGTCAGAAGACTTAACTAGTCGGCTGGCGAGTGAGCAGAGCAGTGAGCCAAATTAACTAGTTGGCCATTGAGTGAGCTGGTGGATGAGATGACTTAAGTAGCTGGCCTGTGAGAGAGCCATTGGTGAGATGACTTAACTAGTCAGTTGGTGAGCAAGCCAACTAGTTAGCTGTCCTGTTGGCCTG
>NW_007102106.1:0-327 GCF_000164805.1 Carlito syrichta | reverse complement strand
GCCTTTTTTTTTTTTTTTTTTTATAGTAGAGACAAAGTCTCGCTATGTTGCTCAAACTGATCTCCAACCCCTGAGGCAATCCTCTCACCTCCACCTCACGAAGTGCTGGGATTACAGACTTGAGCCACTCCGTCCGGCCCATATATATATACATATATACGTATATATATACATATATATATACGTATATATGTATATATATACGTATATATATATATAATACACATATATATATACGTATATATGTATATATTTATTTATTTATTTATTATTTATTTATTTATTTTTGAGTTGGAGTCTCACTCTATCGCCCAGACTGGAGTGCAG
>NW_007102105.1:0-308 GCF_000164805.1 Carlito syrichta | reverse complement strand
CAGCCGGGCTCTGTGGCTCAGCCTGTAATCCCACGCCTTTGGGAGGCTGAGGTGAGTGGATTGCCTGAGCCCATGGGTTCGAGTCCTGCCTGGGCAGCGAGATCTCATCTCTACAATAAATAAAAAAATCAGCCAGTCGTGGTTGTGCATGCCTGTAATGCCGAAAACTTGGAAGGGTGAGGTGGAAGGATCACTGCAGCCCAGCAGGTCTAGGCTGCGGTGGCCGGAGTGGCCAACACACTCCATTCTAGGTGACTGAGTGAGACTCCAACTCAAAAAAACGATATACAATGAAATGGAATGAAGAG
>NW_007102104.1:0-447 GCF_000164805.1 Carlito syrichta | reverse complement strand
GTTGATGTATTTAATTACATTTATGGTTTTACGAATGTTGAACCAGCCTTGCCTCCCAGGGATGAAGCCAACTTGGTCATGATGGATGATTTTTGAGATGTGTTTGAATCCTGTTTGGTAGGATCTTGTTGGGAATTTTAGCAACCATGTTCATCAAAGATATTGGCCTGTAGTTCTCTTTCTCTGTTGACGCTTTACCTGGCTTAGGTATTAATGTGATGTTAGCTTCATAAAATGATTTGGGGAGAGTTCCATCTTTCTCAATCACCTGGAATACCTTCAGTAAGATTGGTATCAGCTCCTCCTTAAATGTCATGTAGAATTCTGCTGGAAAGCCAACTGGTCCAGGGCTTTTTTTTTTTTGTAGGTACTTTCCTTATTACATAGTCAATTTCCTTGATTGTTATTGGTCTATTTAGGGTCTCAATTTCTTCTTGTTACAACCTA
>NW_007102103.1:0-315 GCF_000164805.1 Carlito syrichta | reverse complement strand
TCCCACTCCATTTCCCAGGCTGGAGTAAAGTGACACGCTCATGGCCACCCCAGCGTCGACTTGCTGGGCTCCGGCGATCCTTCTGCCTCGGCCTTCCAAGTAGCTGGAACTACAGGCGTGTGCTACCGTGCCCAGCTAATTATTTTTCTTTTTTCTTTTTGTTGTAGAGATGAGGTCTCACCAAGTTGCGTGGGCTGGTCTCAAATCCATGGGCTCAGGAAATCCACTCACCTCGGCCTCCCAAAGTGCTGGGATTACAGGCTGAGCCACCGAGCCTGGCCTTAAGATTCTTGTGTAGCATTCCAGAAATTGTTT
>NW_007102102.1:0-307 GCF_000164805.1 Carlito syrichta | reverse complement strand
AATTGTTCAAGGTCCGCTTATGAGTGAGAACATATGGTACTCTGTTCTTTGTTTCTATGACAGATCACTGAGTATGATAGACTCTAAATCCATCCAAGTTGTTGCAAAGTCATATGTTTGTCCTTCGTTATAACTGCATAGCATGCCATTGTGTATATGTACCACATTTTTAAAATCCAGTCCAGCTTTGATGGGTAGCATGCTTGGTTCCATGTTTCCGCTATTGTGAATAGAGTTGCAACAAACATGCAGTATCTTTTTTGTAGAATGACTTGAGTTCCTCCGGGTATATTCCCAATAGGGGGAT
>NW_007102101.1:0-541 GCF_000164805.1 Carlito syrichta | reverse complement strand
CCCCATAGTTTCCCAGTACTGTCAGTCATTTTCGTATAGTATTGCATTGGATGTTTAAGGTCCATTATATGAGTCAGAACATGTGATACTCAGATCTTTGTTTCTATGAGATGTCACTCAGTATTATAGACTCTAGTTCCATCCAGGTTGCTGCGAAATTCATGATTTTGTTCTTTTTTATGTCTGTGTAGTATTCCATCGTGTATATATACCACATTTTCTTAATCCAGTCCTCTTTTGATGGGCAGCATGGTTGTTTCCAGGTTCTTGCTATTGTGAACAATGCTGCGATAAACATACGTGTGCAGGTATCTTTTTTATAGAGTGATTTATGTACTTCAGGATATATTCCAAGTAGGGGGATTGCGGGATCATATGGGAGGTTGGTATTTAGAGCTTTTGCGAATCACCACACTGCTTTCCACAGAGTTTGCACTAGTTTACACTCCCACAAACAGTGTAGAAAGGTTCCCTTTTCACGACACCATCTCCAGCAGCTGTTATTTTTTGACTTGTTGATAATTGCCATTCTGACTGGGGT
>NW_007102100.1:0-596 GCF_000164805.1 Carlito syrichta | reverse complement strand
TCCTTTAGTCAGTTGTCTAGCCAGCTGGCTAGCTAGTTAGGTCACCTAGTTAAGTCAACTTACTAACCAGCTGGATAGCTATGAAGCTAGATAGTTAAGTCAATCGGCAAGCATATGGGGATACGTATGTAGTTAGCTAGCTAAATCAGCCTGCTAGCCACCTGGTTAGCTAGTGATATCAGTTAGATAATCTGCTGGCTTGCCAGCTGGCTAATGAGTTCAGTCACCTAATTGAGTCAGCAGGCTAGCCAGCTAGCTGGTTAATTCGGCTAGTTAATTCAAGTGGCTATCTATTGGCTAGCTAGGCAGCTAACTAGTTAAGTCATCTTGCTAGTCAGCTGGCTAGATGTTTAAGTCAGCTAGAAAATTCAACTGGCTAGACACCTGGCTAGGTAGGTAGCTAGCTAATTAAGTCAGCTGGCTTACCGACATGTTAGCTATTTAAGTCAGCAAGTTAAGTGAGTTTTTTAGGCCTGCTAACTAGTTGGTGAAATAGTCGGCTGACTACTTATGACAGCAAACCAGCAGACAACTAGTTAGCCGAGCTAACTAGTGGGTCAACTTTTCAGTCAAATTCATTGACCAAGCTAACTAGT
>NW_007102099.1:0-327 GCF_000164805.1 Carlito syrichta | reverse complement strand
ACATCCCTGGGCTCAGACAGTCCTCTCACCTCAGCCTCCCAAAGTGCTGGGATTATAGGTATGAGTCACTGTGCCTGCCCATTTTGCCTTCATGCAAAAACTTTGCAAGATTTTATTTCTGAATACAGAATTCAAGGATGACAGGCATTTTCCTTCAGCTCTCCCTCTATTAAATTGTGTGTGCTTAAAGTGTACAAGAATAATTTGGTTACGGGGTATGCTGCAGAGTGGTGTATCTGTCACACCATAATGCATTTTATACTCATTAAGTAACTTCTCATCATCAACCCCTCTCACAGTTTCCTGCCCTTTGAGCCTCCAATGTCC
>NW_007102098.1:0-329 GCF_000164805.1 Carlito syrichta | reverse complement strand
AACCTTCCGCCTCAGCCTTCCAAGTAGCCGGAACTACAAGTACGCGCTACCACGCCTGGCTAATTTTTTGGTTTATTGTAGAGACGAGATCTCACCAAGTTGCCTGGGCTGGTCTTGAACCCACAGGCTCAGACAATCCACTTACCTCAGCCTCCCAAAGTGCTGGGATTACAGGCTGAGCCACCAATCCCAACCGAAAATTTGAACTTCTAATCTGTAAAACGTGAGAGAGGCCTTCTGACAGTCTTCTTCTTCTTCTTTTTTTTGACTCAGAGTCTCACTCTGTTGCCCAGGCTGGAGTGCAGTGGCATGCTCATGGCCACTGCAAC
>NW_007102097.1:0-348 GCF_000164805.1 Carlito syrichta | reverse complement strand
GTATGTTCTGTGCTAAGTCAGTTACAAAGAAATCCCTGAATGCAGTAAAACAAAGTCCTGTCAAATCCCCAATTTACAAAGAAGCATGAAGGTCTTTCACAATGGTTCAAATTGTATTTATGGTAACAGGGTAAAGACTTGACAGGTAAAGACTTAACAGGTAAAGTCAAAAGGGTTAAAGACACTCCAGCTCAACATGAGTTATGATTTTGATTTTGATTCTTATTGTGGTCTACAAATATTAAGACAGAAGATACTACAAATATTAAGACAAGAGGATTGTGGGATCCTCTGAGACTCTACAACCTCAGAAAAGCAGATAAATCTGATGAAAATATATCTGGTTTG
>NW_007102096.1:0-458 GCF_000164805.1 Carlito syrichta | reverse complement strand
GCGCACCCACTCGCCGTTGCACTTGAAGAAGATCTGCGTGGCGGGCACGGCCTTGCACACCAGCAGCACCGGCTTGTTCTTGACAATGTACACATCCTCTGGTTCCACCAGGAAGTGCGGAAGCAGGTCCGGGTTGGCGCCGGGCACTGGGTTGGCCACGGTGGCGCTCTGCTGGGCACCTGCGGCGGGGCAGAGGGCACGGTGAGCCCGGCCAGGCTGGGCACGGCGGAGGCAGCTGCTGGGAGGGGGGTGAGCCTGGGCTCTGCTGCTTCCGGCTGGGCAGCCTGGGCCTGGGGGCCTGTGCCCTCCGAGCCTCAGCTTCCTCTTGGGCAAGAGGGGCTGTGGCCTTCCCACGCTTGAAGGCCCAGCAGGCGGAAAGCCTCAACACACGGTAGCCTCCCTGAGGTCAGGGAGTGGGCAGGCCGGCCCCCGGAAGGTCTTGAAGGCTGGAGGGGGTG
>NW_007102095.1:0-312 GCF_000164805.1 Carlito syrichta | reverse complement strand
CCCTTTGCTCCCGGGAGCTCCTCTGCGTTCTCACGCTCACCCGCCGGGTGCCACGCCACCCACCACCACCCACGTGGCGCCCAGGCGCCCGCACGGCCTCCTCCCACCAGACTCTCCCCCTCTGCTCTGCCCACCTCAGTCTCTCTGGCCTTGCCCGCCCAGGCCTCCTCCTCCGCCTTGCTTCCCTGGGCACGCTCGTGCCGGGGAGCCCATCTCCTGGACGCGGCCGAGCGCTGGAGTCCGTAACCACCCGGCGCCGCCTCCAGCCCCTCGGCCGATCCCCGGCCGCGCTAACCTGTTTCCTTCCCCTGC
>NW_007102094.1:0-307 GCF_000164805.1 Carlito syrichta | reverse complement strand
TTTCTTTCTTTCTTTCTTTCTTTCTTTCTTTCTTTCTTTCTTTCTTTCTTTCGTTTGTTTTTTGGGTAGAAGTTTCACTCTGTTGCCCAGACTGGAGTGCAGTGGCATACTCATGGTTTACCTCAGCCTTGGCCTGCCAGGCTCAGGCAATCCTTCTGCCTCAGCCTTCCAAGTATTTGGAACTACAGGTGAGTACTACCACACCCAGCTAATTTTTTTTTTATTATAGAGACAAGGTCTTGCTAAGATGCCCAGGCTGGTCTTGAAACCCCAGACTCAGGCAGTCCTCTCACCTCTGCCTCCCAAA
>NW_007102093.1:0-310 GCF_000164805.1 Carlito syrichta | reverse complement strand
GGAGCAGCTACTGCACTCCAGTCTGGGTGACAGAGTGAGACTCCAACTCAAAAAAAATTTTTTAAATAAATAAATAAATAAAAAATCAACTCAGCTTGGTGGCTCAGCCTGTAATTCCAGCACTTTGGGAGGGCAAAGTGAGTGGATTGCCTGAGCCTGAGGGTTCAAGACCCACCCAGGCAACTTGGCGAGACCTTGTCTCTACAATAAAAACATTAGTTGGGTGTGGTAGCGCACACCTGTGCTTCCAGCTACTTGGAAGGCTGAGACAGAAGGATCACCTGAGCTCAGCAGGTTGAGATAATTATAT
>NW_007102092.1:0-345 GCF_000164805.1 Carlito syrichta | reverse complement strand
GGATGATGTTATTTATCCAAAAAATTCTACTGGCCGATATGGCAATTCATGAATCATTATTTATGTTTTAATATTTATAAATCAACTCGTTGCTCCCTGGTTTAAAATATACACTGAAACTCCATCATTGTACTTGATTTGAACTCTAAGGAGACTGCATAATGCATTTCAGAAGACTTGCACACCCCCACACAATTCCAGATTAAAAGTCGAACAAACAAGGAGTAATTTTCTCCACTCCAGAGAAAACTCAGTGATAACATCAATCTAACCTTTGCTTAACACTTACTGCTTACTTCTCACACATTCTTCACAACAAAGTTTCCTCTCCCAGAGGCAGTTTGT
>NW_007102091.1:0-777 GCF_000164805.1 Carlito syrichta | reverse complement strand
CTATCCAGCTGGTTAGGCAGCTAACTTAAGTAACTGAAGTAACTAGCTAGTCAGCTGGCTAGCCATCTGTCTTAACTATCTAGATACCGAGCAAACCAGTTGGCTACTCAGCTGACTTAACTAGCAAAATTAACCAGCAAGCCAGCTGGGTAGGCAGCTAACTTAACAAACTAGCGACCTAGATAACAAACTGGCTAGTCAGTTGACTTATCTAGCTGAATTAAGGAGCTAGCCAGCTGGCTAGCCAGCTGACTCCACAAGCTGTCTTATCTAATTTATCTAATTAGTCAGCTGGCTATCAAGCTGGCTTAACTGGCTCGCTACATAGCTAGCCACCTGGCTACACAGCTGACTTTATTAGCCCACTTAATTAGCTTACCAGTGTGCTAGCCACCTGACAACTAGCTTGTTGATTATCCAGTTGATTAAACTAGCTGATTAATTAGCTGGCCTGCTTGCTAACTAGCTGAATTAACTAGCCTGCTACCTACCTATCCAGCTGGCTAGCCAGTTGACTTTACTAGCTGAATTAACTAGCTAGCCAGTTGGCTAGCCAACTGACTTAATTAGCTGACTGAATTAGATAGCCAGCTGGGTAGCAAACTTACATAACAAGCTCTCTTCCTAGCTAGCCAGCTGGCTAGCCTGCTGACTTATCCGACTGATTTAACTGGCTGGCCTGCTTGCTAGCCAGCTCAATTAACCCAGCTGGGTAATGGCCAGCCAGCTAGCTAGCCAGCTGATTAACTAGTGTATTAACTAGCTATCCAGCCGGCA
>NW_007102090.1:0-313 GCF_000164805.1 Carlito syrichta | reverse complement strand
AAAAAAAAAAAAAAAAAAAAAAAAAAAAAAAAAAAAAAAAAAAAAAGAAAATAGGAGAGAGCCAGTAGATCTAGCTTTTCCATTTCAATTTTTACTTTTCAATTTTAATCTCTTGTGGATTTTATTTTTTGCTCCTTTAATGGCGGGTGAGGAGGAACACATGACATTATATGTATAAAATAATCTAGATGTTCAAAATTCTAGATTCATCTTAACAACTCTTGACATATAACGACTCTTGACATATTGGTTTTTTTTTTTTTGAGTGATAGACTTCTGCCGGAGTCCGGCTACAGGAGAGAGTCAGGGCTTG
>NW_007102089.1:0-306 GCF_000164805.1 Carlito syrichta | reverse complement strand
AAGGAAGCTGGAAAAGCAAGACCACAAAAACCCTAATTTCAGCAGAAGAATCCAGATCACCAAAATAAAAGCCCAAATCCAGGATAGAAGACAAAAAGACAATACAAAAAATCAATGATACAAAAAGCTGGTTCTTCGAACAGATAAACAAGATAGATGGTCCCCTAGCTAGACTAACCAAGAAAAAAGAAAGAAAAAACCCAAAGAAGTACAATTAGAAACACAAAAGATGAAGTCACATCTGACGATGAAGAAATACAAAAGATCATCAGAGACTACTATGTACACTTGTATGGAAACAAACTT
>NW_007102088.1:0-452 GCF_000164805.1 Carlito syrichta | reverse complement strand
GCCTCAGTGCCTCTGGGCCTCGGGCCTGCCCGGTGCCGGGGGCACCACCTGGCTGGGCCCAGCCGTCCACTCACCCCGCCTCCGGGACCGAGAGGCCTGCGACCAGGGCTCTGGCCAGCACTGCGCTCAGTCCCCGCCTGCCACCCCCTCTGCGTCCAGCGGGCCCCAGCCCCACCAGGCCAGAGCTCTGTGGGGTGGGACACCCAGCCAGCCCCACCCAGGCCAGCAGACGGCGGCAGGGCCCTCGTGCCTGGCCGTCCACCCCAGGGCCTCGGGACCCAGCCCTGGCCCTCCCCAAGCCTGGCCACCCCCGCCTGGCCCCTCCACCTGCTCAGAGACGTCGGTTCTCCCAAGCGACATGCGTCGCCCGGAAGGACGCTGCCCTGGGCCTGAGTGGACTGGCCCGAGGTCTGCACCAGCCCCGGCGTGGCGCGGTGCCAGCCCGGGAACCC
>NW_007102087.1:0-316 GCF_000164805.1 Carlito syrichta | reverse complement strand
GAAATTGAGACCCTAAATAGACCAATAACAATCAAGGAAATTGACTACGTAATAAAAAAAACTACCTACAAAAAAAGTCCTGGACCAGATGGTTTTGCAGCAGAATTCTACAAGACATTTAAGGAGGAGCTTATAATCAATCCTACTGAAGGTATTCCAGGTGATTAAGAAAGATGGAACCCTCCCCAAATCATTTTAAGAAACTGACATCACATTGATACCCAAGCCAGGTAAAGACCCAACAAAGAAAGAGAACTACAGGCCAATATCGTTGATGAACATAGATGCTAAAATTCTCAACAAGATCCTAGCAAAC
>NW_007102086.1:0-343 GCF_000164805.1 Carlito syrichta | reverse complement strand
TTAAGGGTTAGGTATACAAATATGCTTCGTTCAGTCACCCTTGTTGATAAGGGGTGTTTCCCCATCCCCAGACATTCAGTTGACTACTTTTGGATTTTCTCTCCCCGTGTCGTCTGCTCCAGTCCTTGGCCTGTGATGAGATTTCCTCACCATACAGGCTCTCAACCTTTATCCCTTCGTCAGATCTGAGATTGCTGTAGCTGTTTTCTTGAGACACTCTTTAATATTAAAAAAGAAACACAGCTATGTTGCTTTAAGTCAAAATGCATCTTTTTAGAGGGTCTTGCCCTGTACACTGTCTCCAAAATGGGGAGGAAGGGAGGCTTCCCCAGGTCCTTTCTCT
>NW_007102085.1:0-305 GCF_000164805.1 Carlito syrichta | reverse complement strand
TTTGATTGCTAGCCAGCTGACTTAACTAGCTACCTACCTACATAAACCGCTGGTTTGGTAGCTGAATTAACTACCTACCAACCTAGATAACCTGCTGTTCTGCACGTTGACTTAACTAGGTTACTTGACTGACTAGCCAGCTGGCTAGCCAGCTGCCTTAACTAACTAGCTACCCTGCTAGGCAGCTGGCTAGACAGCTGTCTTAAGTAACTGACTTAACTAGCTACCCAGCTGCCTTATCTAGATTACTTAACTAGCTAGCTACCTAGCTAACCAGCTGACTTAACTAGCAGACTTAACTATCT
>NW_007102084.1:0-311 GCF_000164805.1 Carlito syrichta | reverse complement strand
GTTCATGATTTTGTTCTTCTTTATGACTGCATAAAATTCCATTGTATATATGTACCACATTTTTTAAATCCAGTCCTCTGTTGATGGGCAGCATGGTTGACTCCATGTTCTTGCTATTGTGAACAATCCTGAGATAAACATTCGTGTGCAGATATCTATTTTATAGAGTGATTTGAGTTCTTCCTGGTATATTCCCAGTAGGGGGATTGCAGGGTCATATGGAAGATTGATGTTTAGAACTTTTAGGCATCGCCACATTGTTTTCCACAAAGGCTGTACTAGTTTACACTCCCACCAACAGTGTACAAGTG
>NW_007102083.1:0-332 GCF_000164805.1 Carlito syrichta | reverse complement strand
CCCAACAAAAAAAAAAAAAAAAAAATTAGCCGGGTGTGGTAACGCGCGCCTGTGGTTCCGGCTACTTGGAATGCTGAGGTGGAAGGATCACTGGAGCCCAGTACGTCGATGTTGGGGTGGCTGTGAGTGTGCCACTGCACTCCAGCCTGGGCTACAGAGTGAGACTCCAACTCAAAAAAGAAAAAGTCTTTTAAAGTTAAAGCTTTGGTCAGCCGGGCTCGGTGGCTCAGCCTGTAATCCCGCGCCTTTGAGAGGCTGAGGTGAGTGGATTACCTAAGCCCGCGGGTTCGAGACCCGCCTGGACAGCGAGACCTCATCTCTACAATAAATCA
>NW_007102082.1:0-362 GCF_000164805.1 Carlito syrichta | reverse complement strand
ATAATGGCAGCTAGAGGGAAGTAGCTAAGGGACAGTCCTGGAACGACATGGCTGGATTCAGATCCTGACTCTGCCTTTGCTCGTCGTGTGACCTTGTGTACGTCACTTCATCACCCTGGGGACCAATTTCCCTAGCTGTAGAAAAAGGGGGTTGTAGGAGGACACACATTGAGGGGCCAGTGAGTGCGGGATGAAGCCACTAGGTTCGAGGCCCCCCCTGGGCTTGGTGATGGTCACGGCTCAGCCAGCAGCCACTGCTGTCCTGCTGCTGAAGTGTCTGCCGCCAGGCAGCCAGCCCCGCGTCCCGTCTGGGACCGGGCAGGACACAGAGGGGTTCAGTGGCAGAGGCCTGGCCTGTGGCT
>NW_007102081.1:0-303 GCF_000164805.1 Carlito syrichta | reverse complement strand
TTTCTCGTACATGGCTTTTACTATTTTGAGGTATGTTCCACATATGCTGAGATGTTCGAGGGTTTTTATCAAGAAGGGGTGCTGGATTTTATCAAAAGCTTTTCTGTATCTAATAATATAATCATATGGTTTTTGCTTTGACATCTATTGATGCATTTAATTACATTTATGGGCTTACAATTACATTTATGGGCTTACAATATTGAACCAGGGATGAAGCCTACTTAGTCATGATGGATGATTTTTGAGATGTGTTGTTGAATCTGATTTGCTAGGATCTTGTTGAGAATTTTAGCATCTATG
>NW_007102080.1:0-300 GCF_000164805.1 Carlito syrichta | reverse complement strand
TGCCAAGTTGCCCGGGCTGGTCTCAAACCCGCAGGCTCAGGCAATCCACTTACCTCGGCCTCCCAAAGTGCTGAGATTACAGGCTGAGCCACCAAGCCCAGCCAAAATATGTATCTTATAAACGTTTTTTTAAAAAAAGAAATGTGGCCAGGCTCGGTGGCTCAGCCTGTAATCTTGCGCCTTTGGGAGGCTGAAGTGAATGGATTGCCTGAGCCCACGGGTTCAAGACCCGCCTGGGCAGGCGAGACCTCATTTCTACAATAAATCAAAAAATTAGCCGGGTGTGGTAGCACGCGCCTG
>NW_007102079.1:0-836 GCF_000164805.1 Carlito syrichta | reverse complement strand
AGGAAATCAAGTGCTTAGAGCAGTGTCTGGTGCCCATCAGAGCCTTTGTAAACATTTGCTATTATTAAAGCATAGACCAAGTCTCCCAGTGTCCAATTTGTTTCTTTGTAAGTTCTACAGGCAGTGCAACGCTGGGATGTTGAACAGAATCTGGCTTAGAAGAAGCAGGAATTACTGATCACTGAGACTAATCTTGCACCTTGGGTTTGTAAGTGGCGTTTATTGAGTTGGGACATGAGCTTGAACATGCAATCATTCATTCTGTCTGCAGACACTGTTTAGGCCCCTGCTTTGTGCCAGCACTGTGCGACACGGCTGCAGCGAATGAAATAATAGTCACCGTTTTTCACGCCAGGCTGTGTGAGCCCTCTACAGAAAGGCCTTTCCTGCGAGGTAGACAGCCTTATCCTTATTTTCTGGAAGATGGAGGAAACTCAGGCTTCGAGAAACCGAGCACTCGCAGGGCCATTTAACGCCACAGACACACTCCTCCTCCCCCACCCACTCCCTGAGCAGCGCCCTGTGCGACCACCCTTAAGGAACTTACTCTGTATTGGTTATTAAGAACTCAAGGGTTCGAGACCCGCCTGGGCAATTTGGCGAGACCTCATCTCTACAATAATTCAAAAATTAGCCGGCGTGGTAGCGCGCGCCTGTAGTTCCAGCTACTTGGAAAGCTGAGACGGAAGGATCGCCGGAGCCCAGCAGGTCGAGGCTGCCGTGGCCGGGAGCGGCCACTGCACTCCAGTCTGGGTGACACAGTGAGACTCCAACTCAAAAAAAAAAAAAAAAGGAAAAAAACTCAAGGAAAGTCCAGCTACTTGGAAGGCTGAGTT
>NW_007102078.1:0-301 GCF_000164805.1 Carlito syrichta | reverse complement strand
GCCCGGCTCACATATTTTTAACCAGTCCTCTTTTGATGGGCAGTATAGTTGCTACCAGGTTCTTGCTATTGTAAACAATGCTGCGATAAACATATGTGTTCAGGTATCTTTTTTATAGAGTGATTTGAGTTCTTCAGGATATATTCCCCAGTAGGGGGATTGAAGGGTCATCTGGGAGGTTGAAATTTAGAGCTTTTTGGAATTGCCACACTGCTATCCACAGAGGTTGCACTAGTTTACAGTCCCACCAACAGTGTAGAAGTGTTCCCTTTTTGCCACACCCTCTCCAGCAGCTGTTATT
>NW_007102077.1:0-433 GCF_000164805.1 Carlito syrichta | reverse complement strand
TCCTGCCTCGGCCTCCTGAGCAGCTGGGGCCCCAGCTGTGCGCTCCCCCCCCCCGTTAATTTGTTATCTGTTAAACACACGGGGTCTGGCTCTGCGGCCCAGGCTGGTCTCGAACTGCCGGCTGCAAGCGATCCTCCCGCCTCAGCCTCCAACGTCCTCTCTGTAAACGCAGGTCACAGTCATGGGACCCCTCGCCAGGGCCTGGCTCGCAGAGCTGAGCCCCCTCCCACGGGTTCAGGCCGTGAGGTCCCCAACCAGCCACGCCGCGAGGGACGTCTCGGAAGAAGCCGCGTCCCCTGGTCTCCCGCTGACGCTTCTGAGGAGGACGGACCCCAGGGGAGATGCTCGAGCCTCCGAGAGCCCCGGGGGCCCCGGGTGACGCCGCGCCCTGGACGGCCCTGGGTGGGAAGCCCCCAGACCCCGGAGTAACGGG
>NW_007102076.1:0-324 GCF_000164805.1 Carlito syrichta | reverse complement strand
AGCCTCGACCTGCTGGGCTCCGGCGATCCTTCTGCTTCAGCCTTCCCAGTAGCCGGTATTACAGGCATGCGCTACCATGCCCGACTGATTTTTTGATTTATTATAGAGATGAAGTCTCGCTGCCCAGGCAATCCACTCACCTCAGTCTCATTGCTTGGGAGGACAAAGAGGAGTTATGACAAAGGTTTATTTGTAAATCTTAATTAAATTTTAGCTGTTAGAGTAAGAAAAATTATTTTTGATTCATAAACAATTTTTTGTTGTTGTTGTTGGAGTCTCACTCTGTCACCCAGACTGGAGTGCAGTGGCCGCTCCGGCCACCAC
>NW_007102075.1:0-302 GCF_000164805.1 Carlito syrichta | reverse complement strand
ATTTTTTGATATATTGTAGAGACGAGGTCTCACCAAGTTGCCCAGGCTGGTCACAAACCCCTGGGCTTAGGCAAGCCTCTCACCTTGGCCTCCCAAAGTGCTGGAATCACAGGCTTGAGTCACCGCGCCTGGCAGGATAGTTTAAAGTTAAAAAAAAAAAAAGCCAGGCTCAGTGGCTCAGCCTGTAATCCCCCGCTTTGGGAGGCCGAGGTGAGTGAATTGCCTGAACCTGTGGGTTCCAGACCCACCTGGGCAGCTTGGCGAGATTTCATCTCTACAATAAATAAAAAAATTAGCCGGGC
>NW_007102074.1:0-310 GCF_000164805.1 Carlito syrichta | reverse complement strand
AGGTCCACTTATGAGTGAGAACATATGGTACTCTGTTCTTTGTTTCTGTGCTAGATTACTAAGTGTGATAGACTCTCAATCCATCCAAGTTGCTGTGAAGTCCATATGTTGTCCTTCTTTATGGCATAACATTATATTGTGATTCGAGGCTGTTTTGATTACTGTAGTCTTGTAGTACAGTGTGATACCTGGAAGTGTGAGTGTGACATCTCCTGCTTTGTTTCTTTTGCTAAGGATTGTTTTGGCTATTTGTGGTCGTTTATGTTTTCATATGAATTTCTATATTGTCATTTCCAGGTCTGAGAAGAAT
>NW_007102073.1:0-412 GCF_000164805.1 Carlito syrichta | reverse complement strand
CTCCCTGCCTCAGTTTCCTCATGGGTGACCGCCGAAATCCACCTTAGCATGTGAGTCCCGGGGTCAGGTTCCCACAACAGCAGAGGCCTCGCCGGCAGGGAGGCCATGGCCGGGACAAAGGCCACGCTGGCCACCGTGAGGGTCCGCGTGGCTTCTGCAAGGACGCCTCTCCTCCACCGCCAGCGTGGGGCTCCTTGGCCATCCTGCTTCCAGGAGCAGCACGGGGCCACCCACTCCTCTCCCACAGGCTCGTGGCTCGGGGGGCCGTGGCCCAGGCCACGCCCATGCCACGGTATCTGTGGGCGGCCCGGGGCCACCAGGCTCCCCGTGTGCTCTTGCCCAGCTAGCCGCGACCCTGGGTCTGGCGGGCCGTCACCACGTGGCACGAGCCCCGGGGGCAGGGCAGCCCTTT
>NW_007102072.1:0-307 GCF_000164805.1 Carlito syrichta | reverse complement strand
CAGTCTCGGACTCAGGAGTGGTGGTAGTGATCCCAGCAGATCTTCCCTGAAGGGGTTTGATGTGGATCGCTTTGGGCCCGGGTGGTGTGATATGCTACCCGTCACAGAGGCCGTGGCGGAGGGAGGGGCTGCGGCATCAGCGGCAGCGGCACTGTTTGCGCCGCAGTAACTGTCCATTTTGTTGCAATGTCCCAGCGGTGGCAACAGCTGAGCTCTGTATGAAGAGCAGGTTGCGATGTTGGGGTCGCCAGCCCCCCAGGGCGAGAGTCAGAGACCCACTGCAGATCTCCTTTGCAGAGGACTTCAG
>NW_007102071.1:0-877 GCF_000164805.1 Carlito syrichta | reverse complement strand
CAAATCCTCACCACCATCTGTTATTGTTTGTTATGGTAATGATGTCCATTCTTACTGGTGCCTTCCTTGACAGCCTCCTTGACTTCTCTCTCTCCTCCCCACCCCCTCCCCATTCACATTTCTCCCTTCCTCCCAGACCATCTAGCAGTCAATTTTAAATGTCTCTCAAATCTGCCTTCTTCTTTCCATTTCCTAATAACCTCTAAATAAGCTTAGAAAATGACATGAAAACTGTAATATCCAAAGAAAATGTAGACAATAACTCATTGGAATGGGTAAGAAAGTTTTAAGCACAAATTAAAAAGCAGCAGTCTTAATCATATTGTCACAGATTCATGTTGCATACAATGGAAATTGTTCACATGACAAACACAAGCAAAATTTAAAAGATAATGACAACCAGAAACATGTTGAAACACATGACAAAAGGGTGACATGTATATTCTGTTAAACAATCTTACAAATGCCAGTAAGGAAATTAATACAACCTCCATTTAAAAGGTCAGAGACAGATTACTTTTTCAATTACTAATGGCCAGTAAACATGAAAAAAAGCATGCCACTCTATGAATAGAAATGCTAATTGTAAAAATGAAATATCAATATCATTTGTTACCTAAAAAAGTAGCACAGGGTGAATATAGAAATCGATTCATCTTTCCAGATAGTCAGTTTGAGAACATGTTTAAGACTCATCAAAGCAGGCATATCCTCTGACTCAGGAATTCTAGGAAATCTCTCTTAAGAGCTATATACAAGAATGCATGTTTTTAGTGCTGTTATTTGACAGGAATACATGGAAACAATGACAACAACTGGAATAAGTTACAGTTTATTCCTTTGTTTTTGTTTTTGTTTTTTGAGTTGGAGTCTCACT
>NW_007102070.1:0-309 GCF_000164805.1 Carlito syrichta | reverse complement strand
TCTCTACAATAAATCAAAAAATTAGCCGGGTGTGGTAGCACGTGCCTGTAGTTCCAGCTATTTGGAAGGCTGAGGTGGAAGGATCAACTGAGCCCAGCAGGCCGAGATTGTGGTGGCCGTGAGTGTGCCACTGCACTCTAGCCTGGGCGACAGAGTGAGACTTCAACTCAAAAAAAAAAGAAGAAAGAAATAGCCAGGCTCGGTGGCTCAGCCTATAATCCCAGCACTTTGGGAGGCCGAGGCGAGTGGATTGCCTGAGCCCATGGGTTCGAGAACAGCCTGGGCAACTTGGTGAGACCTTATCTCTAC
>NW_007102069.1:0-330 GCF_000164805.1 Carlito syrichta | reverse complement strand
TCGAACCCGTGGGCTCAGGCAATCCACTCACCTCAGCCTCCCCAAGTGAGGGATTACAGGTTGAGTCACCGAGCCCGGCTAGAAAATTCTCTTAAAGGCTGGGATCGGTGGCTCAGCCTGTAATCCCACGCTTGGGGAGGCCAAGGTGAGTGAATTGCCTGAGCCCGTGGGTTCCAGACCCGCCTGGGCGACTTGGCGAGACCTCATCTCTACAAGAAATCAAAAATTAGCCGGGCATGGTAGCGCGTGCCTGTAGTTCCAGCTACTTGAAAGGCTGAGGCGGAAGGACTGCCGGAGCCCAGCAGGTCAAGGCTGCGGTGGCCAGGAGCG
>NW_007102068.1:20575-23000 GCF_000164805.1 Carlito syrichta | reverse complement strand
CCGCGGGGCTGCGGGAAGTCCGGCTCGAGCCCCGGGCTCGAGTTCTGCGAGGGCGAAGCCCAGCGTCCGGCCGATCGTTCCCGGGGTCTTCTCCGTCTCGTAGGCGTGTCCGATGTCCTCTTTGTGATCAGGGTTGAGCGGATCGACAGCTCTCGGAAAGGTGGTTCTCCTGTCGAGGTGCAGGGTGGCGGCCTACTTTAATATCATTGTCGTGGGCTAGTTTCCGTATTCTGGTTGGCAGCTGGCACTCTTCCGCGGCCAGTGTATAATGTGAGATGGTAAACATGAGGAATGCTGAATAAGGTGATTCCGTGTCTTTCGTAGCAGAAACCTCAGTGGTTGGTCTCTGTAGTGGAACTCAGGTAGTACGGGAAAATACTTCCTGAGTAGCCTAGAAGATCGCATGGTTTGTGTAGGGTCTTTAATTAAAAAGTAGTTTGTCAACCACAAGCACGAACACGTGGAGCGCATAGCATGCCTTGTAGTAGGCACTTTTTAACAGCTTTATTTAGATGTTCAAATGTTTATGTCTTGTGCTTCATGACTTGGAAAGCTAGTAAAATTGATCTTCTAATTAGAATTAAGTTTTATGCTCCTTTTTCTTGCAGAAAAAGAGCAGCAAGAAGCAATTGAACATATTGATGAAGTACAGAATGAAATAGACAGGTAATGTTTTTCTTAACTTGCTTCGGAGAAGTCTTGAGATGCATCTCATGGGATGGTAATCATTGAAACTGGTCAAATAAACCCACCGGCTGTGGAGAGTAGATTATGACTTGGTGGGAAGAACTGTGTAGAGGGTGTTATTTTTCCGTTTGGTATTTGTACCATCACAAGAGTTTTTGATGGAAGTATTTGCTTCCAAAGGCTAGAAATTGAATGCAGTGTAGGCCTTCTGATAGTTCAGCAGTCTGGCATCAGTGTTGCTCTTATTTGCTCTGTAACTTTGTTACTTGATTAGTAGCTTTATTTAGAAATACTGTTTTAGGGAAACAGAATTGAAGCTTGCCTGGAAATAGATTGGATGAAATAAATGCACGATGTTACCAGAATGCTCAGTTTGGGCACTCTTAGGACCTAAGTCATTACTGAGTGCTTGTTGAAGCAGGTAAAATAACCATGATTTGACCCGAGTCTGGACCTGTAAACTAGGTGATAAAGTTATTGTAGCTTGGTGCTTCAACAGTTGTAAAGCAATAAGAGCAAATACATAATCATCTCAACCAGTTTTTGTGTTTACCTAATACGTCATTGTCAGTATGTCTGCATTTCCTTCAGACTTAACGAACAAGCCAGTGAGGAGATTTTGAAAGTAGAACAGAAATATAACAAACTCCGCCAACCATTTTTTCAGAAGAGGTCAGAATTGATCGCCAAAATCCCAAACTTCTGGGTAACAACATTTGTCAACCATCCACAAGGTACGTTGTGGACAGGGCATTATTCAAGGTATGGTGTGTTGGGATGGAGGATGCTTGATGAGGGGGGCTTACTCCAGCATGGATTGTAGGCAGAGGTTGAAACCCTCAAAGAGGAGAAATCTGCTGTTAATGCTTGCTGTCTATTTTTAAATGGCCATATTCTAATTGCTTGAAGAAAGACAGTGACACTGATCAGTTTGCCTTGAGTTAATGGGTTTGTAAAACCAAAGAGGCTCACTAGATCTAGAATAATTTACAAGGGATCACTTAAGTTGTTAGTGTTTGCCTGTTGAAAATTTGATTGTCCTGTCATTTTCTGATTTAGTGTCTGCACTGCTTGGGGAGGAGGACGAGGAGGCACTGCATTATTTGACCAGAGTTGAAGTGACAGAATTTGAAGATATTAAATCAGGTTACAGAATAGATTTTGTAAGCATCCGTAACTTAATTTGCTCTCACCACTGTAGAAATTAACTTGAGCTTTGGTTTGAAGAGTTGATTTCTAATCCTGCAATTATTTATTGCAGTATTTTGATGAAAATCCTTATTTTGAAAATAAAGTTCTCTCCAAAGAATTTCATCTGAATGAGAGTGGTGATCCTTCTTCAAAGTCCACTGAAATCAAATGGAAATCTGGAAAGGTATGTTTTCAGGAATTAATGCATAAAATATATTGCATCTGTTGGTTTAGTTGAATCACTTACTAGTACTTGCTGAGTTGGTAATGTGTTAAGTGCAAAACCTTAAAAATATAAAAAATGCCAGTGTGAGCCAGGCTCGGTGGCTCAGCCTGTAAATCCCGTGCCTTTGGAAGGCTGAGGTGAGTAGATTGCCTGAGCCTGTGGGTTCGAGACCTGCCTGGGCAGCGAGACCTCATCTCTACAATAAATCCAAAAAATGAGCCGGGCATGGTAGCGTGCGCCTATAATTCCGGCCACTTGGAAGGCTGAGGCGGAAGGATCACCAGAGCCCAGCAGGTCGAGGCTGCGGTGACCAGGAGCAGA
>NW_007102068.1:19234-20555 GCF_000164805.1 Carlito syrichta | reverse complement strand
CACTGCACTCCAGTCTGGACGTCAGAGTGAGACTCCAACTCAAAAAAAAAAAAAAAAATGCCAGTGTGTTGAAGCTGCATACCACATAAAATAACTTAAAATTCTCATTAGAAATTGTACTGGGAGGGTAACTTGAGAACAGGAGTTGATGACATAGTGAGACGTTGTCTCAAAAATTATAGTCCAAGTTTAAGAATTGTACTACATTTTTTTTGGTTCCTGCAATGTTGATTGAGTTCTTCAAATGGCTTGCCATTCCCCCAATCCATTTACATCTGTGTTTAAGTAGCAAGATATGTTTTAAATATTAATGCTGTTATGCTAGTGGTTGTTAAGGTGGAAATAATTTTATGAAAAAGCCAAATCTAGCTTGTATCTTCGGGGAAGAACAACCTTGTGGTCCTAATTCTAGGACTTCTTTCTCTTTATCTGCTGTACAATTTTTCACTGAAAAGAAAGCTAGAATATACCTGCTGTACAATTACATGATTACTCTTAGATCATATAACAATGTAATACACTTATGCCTGTGTTTTATTCCGCTTTTGAGGGAAATGTTTTTGTTTTTAATTAAGAAAGGGGCTGGGCCCGGTGGCTCAGCCTGTAATCCTAGCATTTTGGGAGGCCAAGGTGAGTGGATTGCATGAGCCCATGGGTTTGAGACCCACCTGGGCAACTTGGCCAGACCTTGTCTCTATAATAAATCAAAAATTAACTGGGCGTGGTAGCACATGTCTGTAGTTCTGGCTACTTGGAAGGCTGAGGCAGAAGGATCGCTGGAGCCCAGCAGGTCGAGGCTGCGGTGGCCTGGAGCATGCCACTGCACTCCAGTCTGGGCGACAGAGTGAGACTCCAACTCAAAACAAACAAACAAACAAGAAAGGTGGATAGCTGGGTGCAGTGGCTCATACCTATAATCCCAGCACTTTGGGAGGCTGAGGTGAGAAGATTGCCTGAGCCCATGGGCTAGAGACCAGCCTGGGGAACTTGGTGAGACCTTGTCTCTACAATAAATCAAAAATGAGCTGGATGTGGTAGCGCGCACCTGTGGTTCCAGCTACCTGGAAGGCTCAGGCGGAAGAACCGCCTGAGCCCAGCTAAGCTAGTTGAACCCTGCGGTGGCCATGAGCGTGCTACTGCACTTCAGCCTGGGTGACAGAGTGAGACTCCAACTCAAAAAAAGAAAGAAAGAAAAGTAGATGTATCAGAGAGAAGTTAGGTTGTGAAGGGCACAATGGACAACAGACAGGACAGCAGTGAGAGTGTTGTCTCCTGCTGAAAATGTTTTTTTTTTTTTTTGAGTTGGAGTCTCACTCTGTCA
>NW_007102068.1:17654-19214 GCF_000164805.1 Carlito syrichta | reverse complement strand
TCCACTGACCTCAGCCTCCCAAAGGCACAGGATTACAGGCTGAGCCACTGAGCCCGGCTTGAAAATGTTATTTTAAAAATAACATTGTTTGGGTATTGTGGAGACATTTTATACAATTTTGATACGAAATTCTTTCCATTTTCATTTAGGATTTGACGAAGCGTTCAAGTCAAACACAAAATAAAGCCAGCAGGAAGAGGCAGCATGAGGAGCCAGAGAGCTTCTTTACCTGGTTCACTGACCATTCTGACGCAGGTGCTGATGAGTTAGGAGAGGTCATCAAAGATGACATTTGGCCCAATCCATTGCAGTACTACTTGGTGAGTAGCAATGCTTTCCATTCAAGGTTATGCGTGTTTTGTTTGTTTAAAGATCGAGTCTAAGGGATCTTGGTTTTTTTTAAGGTTCCTGATATGGATGATGAAGAAGGAGAAGGTGAGGAAGATGATGACGATGATGAAGAAGAAGAAGGATTGGAAGATATTGACGAAGAAGGGGATGAGGATGAAGGTGAAGAAGATGAAGATGATGATGAAGGGGAGGAAGGAGAGGTAAAAACCGACTAGACTCAAGAAGATAGCCTTTAAAGAGTCACCATGTTAATTTGGGGGGTATTCGTATATATGGAGGAAGTGGCACTGACCCAGAAGTTGTTACAGGAGTATTTATGGAAAAGCCAAGCCATCTTGTCCAAGAATAAAGGAACTGTTAAGCTTGTACCAATAGTCTCATTTGTTCTGTTTTTCTGGCTAGTTTTTATGACCATGCAAGCTTGTCCTTTCTCTAGCCAGTACTTAATGAAGAAAACGATATAGGCAGTCCAGCTCACCAGATTTTGGGATCTTTCTGAAGTAACAAAGCTGTTGATGTTTGGGACAAACTATAACATTCTTAAATAGTCACTTTGGGATAGGTGAGTTTTGTTTTGAATTATTTGGTCTGAAATGTGCCTGGTGATTTGATCACTACTGTGAAGTTCCCAGTTTATCTGAAACAACAGCATTGTGTCTGCTAGTTGAATCGATGCAAGTCACATACAGGTTTAGAACACTTAACTGCCCCTGGAGTGTTCTGTCATCGTGTTCTGTGAGGACCATTGTGGTCCATGTGAGAGCTAGGGTGTGAGCTTAGAATCAACCATGAAGATTAACTGCCCACTTTTTCTTTCAGGAGGATGAAGGAGAAGATGACTAATAGAACACTGATGGATTCCAACCTTCCTTTTTTAAAATTTTCTCCAGTCCCTGGGAGCAAGTTGCAGTCTTTTTTTTTTTTTTTTTCCCCTCTTGTGCTCAGTCGCCCTGTTCTAGAGGTCTCTTTTCTCTTCACCATGGTTCTCAACTTATTTTGGGGGAAATACCTTGAGCAGAATACAATGGGAAAAGAGTCTCTACCCCTTTCTGTTCCAGATTCATTTTTGCCCCTTCTTGTCTCAACAAAAACTGTATGGAATCAACACCACCGAGCTCTGTGGGGAAAAAGAAAAACCTGCTCCCTTCGCTCTGCTGGAAGCTGGAGGGTGCTGGGCCCCTGTGTAGTAGTGCATAGAATTCTAGCTTT
>NW_007102068.1:15713-17451 GCF_000164805.1 Carlito syrichta | reverse complement strand
CAGTTTAAGATGACACTTTTAAAATAAATTCTCTCCTAATGATGACTTGAGCCCTGCCACTCGATGGGAGAATCAGCAGAACCTGTAGGATCTTATTGGGAATTGACATTCTCTATTGTAATTTTGTTCCTGTTTATTTTTAAATTTTCTTTTTGTTTCACTGGAAAGGAAAGATGATGCTCAGTTTTCAACGTTAAAAGTGTACAAGTTGCTTTGTTACAATAAAACTAAATGTATACACAAAGGATTTGATGCTTTTCTCTCAGAATAGGTATACTTGCTATGACCCTTCCGTGTTTGGCTTGTATGACATCAGTGGGAAACTTTGTCACTCTAACTTCATATTTTTTGATACGCACTTTGCAGGATGACCTCAGGGCTATATGGGTTGAGTAACAGGATTTGAATCAATGTATTAATATCTCCATGGCTGGAAAACATGGGGTATAGTTTACCATTTGTTTCTGAAAATACAGAATTCGGAATGCCGGATTGTTCAAAACTCAGTTCTGACTATTTTAAAAACTGGCCTTTTACCTGGATATGAAATACTAGTGCCTGCCATGACTATCAGACCTGGTGCTCTGATGCCAGAGTATATATGGAACAATACTGACATGGCTTCGTTGACTCTCAGAAGTCCCCGTTGGTTAGGAGTCCCTTTGTCCCAGCTCTGGCATAGAGCTCTCAGCCATGATTGTTCATCTGGATGGGATGATAGACTTGGCTGTGTCTGCTCAATGCCATTGTGCAGAGACCCAAATACGTGTTTTTCAATGCTGTAAAATACAGTAGCTGGTCAAATTCAAAGTTTTTTGATGTGTAAAACTTGATAAATGAACTATTCCATCAGTAGGCAAAGTTACAAAAACCTGTCAAGATGGGTAGTGTGTTAATTTCTGCACAGGTCTGTTTAGTAAATACATCACTGTATGCTGGTCAGGAATCTTGATCCAATAAAGGAACGTAAAGTTTTTTTTGGACTGGGATCATTCTCCTTGTTTTGTAGAGAAATGTTACTTGCTTGGACTGGGTCATTCATGTTTTGTAGAGAAATGTTACTTGCTATTGAGTTTAGAAGATAGTTTTTGTCTTGTTTGAGTCTTAGTGACTGGGGGAGGGGAAGCTTCGAGCTAGTCACCATAAAAATGGACATGTTCTCTATTTGGAGTGTAGTAGACAGCTTATGAGGGCAAATAAAGCATTTTGACTTTGAAGTTTCACCATTAAAAGAACTTTTTGCTATGAAAGTAAGGCTAAAACAGGATCCTTATCCCTAGTTTCAGTGGCACGTGGTCAGTTCAGGTCTGTAGGGGACATTTTCACATAACTTAAAGCATATTGTTAAAATTGTTCTATTTTATTATTGCTAACCTCTTACTGTGCCTAACTTGTAAATTAAATTTTACGATGTGTACATACAGGAAAAATCGTCGTGTATATATAGATCTTGGCACCATCCATGTGGTTTCAGTACATCTTAGAATGTATCTCCTGAAGAATACTGTAGTAGTTGGAATATTCACTTAAGCCCGTGATACTGTTTCAGAAAGTTGTATCTCCTGAGGTTAGGGGGAGGCTACTGTAGTCATTTGACTTAATGATTCGCTTAAGCCTGTGATAGCTTTTCATAAAGTAACTGCTTAAAATAACTGGTGCTAGCTGGGCTTGGTGGCTGAGCCTGTAATCCCGTGCTTTGGGAGGCTGAGGTGAGTGGATTGCCTGAGCCCACGGGTTC
>NW_007102068.1:14491-15434 GCF_000164805.1 Carlito syrichta | reverse complement strand
CAAAAAAAAAAAAAAAAAAAAAAAAAAAAACTGGTGCTTTTGGGTTTTTTTGAGTCAAAGTCTCACTGTGGCCCAGGCAGGAGTGCAGTGGCGTGCTTATGGCTACCGAAGCCTCGACCTACTGGTTTCAGGTGATCCTTTCACATCACCCAAAGTAGCTGGAGCTACAGGAGCTTGCTACCACGCCTGGCTAACTTGATTTATTGTAGAGATAAGGTCTCCCCATGTTGCCCAGGCTGGTCTCCAACTCCTGGCCTCAGGCAGTCTTCTTATCGCAGTCTTCTCACCTCAGCCTCCCAAAATGCTGAGATTACAGGCCTGAACCACTGCCTGGCAACTGGTGGTTTTATGTGCTGGTGAGATCTTACAACCAGGAGGTTATATAGGTCACCATTACATAGTACAATGTTTTGGGGTTTTTTTGAGTTGGAGTCTCACTCTGTTGCCCAGACTGGAGTGCAGTGGCGGCTCCCGGCCAACGCAGCCTCGACCTGCTGGGCCCCGGCGATCCTTCTGCCTCAGGCTTCCAAGTAGCTGGAACTACAGGCGGGCGCTACCACGCCCGGCTAATTTTTTGATTTATTGTAGAGATGAGGTCTCACCAAGTTGCCCAGGCGGGTCTTGAGCCTGCGAGCTCAGGCAATCCACTCACCTCAGCCTCCTAAAGGCACGGGATTACAGGCTAAGCCACCGAGCCTGGCTACAATATTTCTTTATATTTGGGAATGTCTTTTTTTTTTTTTTTTTTTTTTTTTAAATTTAAACCTTTATCAAATCACTGATAAAGCCATATAGTAAGGTTCCACGAAAGTTTATTTTGTGGTAAACAAGACTTACTGAGAGTAATTTCAATCACTTTCTGCAGAGTAGGACTGAATGTATTATACTCTGTTTTGGAATAGCCAAATTAATGATGACACTGTTTTATGATCCTGAAGAACAT
>NW_007102068.1:13151-14103 GCF_000164805.1 Carlito syrichta | reverse complement strand
TGGGCGACTGAGTGAGACTTCAACTCAAAAAAAAAAAAAAAGTAATTTGGTCAGGCACAGTAGTTTATACCTGCAATTTCAGCACTTAGGGAGACTGAGGCAGGAAGATTGCTAGAGACCAGGAGTTCAAGACCAGCCTAGGCAACTTCTACACACAAAGCTGGGCATGGTGGCACACACCTGTAGTAGCTACTTGGGAGGCTGAGGTGGGAGGATTGAGTCGGGAGGTCAAAGCTGCAGTGAGCCTAGATGTGCCACTATACCCCAGCCTGGGTGACAGACTCGGACTCTAATAGTTTGCTTCCAACTATTGCAGTCACTCTAGAGGCTCCTGTATCTACAAATCTTGTGAAAGGACAAGGCTATGAGGAAAACGGCCAATTTAGCATCTTGAAAAACTACTACGGAGTAGCCCGTGTTCCTTGAGTCCAGTTGCATGAGGAGTTCGTTCTCAGGCTGTCCCCTAGGCAGGTGTGTACTGGGGAGGGTTAAAGTGATGGCTCTGAGCTCTTGGTGCCAAGGACATTTATTTATATTTGACTCGAGGTCTCATTCTTGCCCATTCTGGATTACAGTGGCAGGATCATGGCTCACCACAGCCTCAGAACCCTGGGCTCAAGCAATTCTCCCACCTCAGCCTCTCAGGTAGCTGGAACTACAGGCATGTGACACTGTGTCTGGTTAATTTCTTGATTTATTATAAAGATGGGGTCTCACCAAGCTGCCCAGGCTAGTCTCAAATCCCTGGACTCAGGCAATCTTCTTGCATCCGTCTTCCTAAGTGTTGGGATTACAGGTGTGAGCCACTATACCCAGCTGCAATGTTATGTTTTAGATCGTATCTGTAATTTCTGATTCTCCAATTTTTTTTTTTTGAGTTGGAGTCTCACTTTGTCAACCAGACTGGAGTGCAGTGGCCGCTCCTGGCCACCGCAGCCTCAACCTGCTGGGC
>NW_007102068.1:9688-12573 GCF_000164805.1 Carlito syrichta | reverse complement strand
CCCGCCTGGGCAGTGAGACCTCATCTTTTCAATAAATTAAAAAATCAGCCGGGCGTGGTAACGCATGCCTGTAATTCCGGCTACTTGGAAGGCTGAGGCGGAAGGATCGCGGGAGCCCAGCAGGTCGAGGCTGCAGTGGCCGGGAGTGGCCACTACACTCCAGTCTGGGCGACAGAGTGAGACTCCAACTCAAAAAAAATAAATAAAAATAAAAATGCCACGGGTTTGGGACCCGCCTGGGCAGTGAGACCTCATCTCTACAGTAAATCAAAAAATCAGCCGGGCGTGGTAGCGCATGCCTGTAATTCCGGCTACTCGGAAGGCTGAGGTGGAAGGATCACCGGAGCCCAGCAGGTCGAGGCTGCGGTGGCCAGGAGCGGCCACTGCACTCCAGTCTGGGCGACAGAGTGAAACTCAAACTCAAAATAAAATAAAATAAAAATAAACAAATAAGAATTTGCACCCAACTCTGGCTTCTAACATGTAGCGATTAGGTGGCCCACATAATACCTAGGCATCTTGCTTGGCTGACAAATTTGCTATATACCTGGCCTGCTTGTTGCACTCCTGTTGGCTACTTGGCTCCCAAAAGGTATATGAATATGGGTTTTTCACTCTGGCATGAATTTTTGGGTGTCAACTGTCCAGAACAATTGTGTTTCTGGATTTGTGTTGAATTCTTTTTTTTTTTTTGAGTTGGAGTCTCACTCTCGTCACCCAGGCAGGAGGTCAGTGGTACACTGCTCATGGCCATCACATCTTCAACCTGCTGGGCTCAGGTGATCCTTCCAAGTCAGCCTTCCAAGTAGCTGGAATTACAGGCATGCACCACCATGCCTGGCTAATTTTGTTGATTTATTGTAGAGACGAGCTCTCGCCATGTTGTCCAGGCTGATCTCAAACTCCTGGACTCAGGCAATCCTCTCGCCTCTGCCTCCCAGAGTGCTGGGATTACAGGCTTGAGTCACTGTGCCTGGCACAAATTCACTTCTGAACAAGTCTGAGGAATGGACTGCAGTTTTGTGATCAGCACAAGAATAGTGAGGGTTTCTGAAAGTGAAGGGTCTGTGCCAGCTTGATTATTTGGTACATTGTGGACTGAGATTCTATCCCACAGGGAAATGTAAACGGAGATACATTGGTTGCAATACTAAGGAGAGGCCGGGCATGGTGGCTCACGCCTGTCATCCCAGCCCTTTGGGAGGCCAAGGGAGGAGAATCTCTTGAGTCCAGGAGTTTAAGACCAGCCTGAGCCGGGCTTGGTGGCTCAGCCTGTAATCCCGCGCCTTTGGGAGGCTGAGGTGAGTGGATTGCCTGAGCCCGCAGGTTCCAGACCTGCCTGGGCATCTTGGCGAGACCTCATCTCTACAATAAATCAAAAAAATTAGCCGGGCATGGTAGTGTGCGCCTGTAGTTCCAGCTACTTGGAAGGCTGAGGGGAAGGACTGCCAGAGCCCAGCAGGTCGAGGCTGTGGTGGCCAGGAGCAGCCACTGCACTCCAGTCTGGGTGACAGAGTGAGACTCCAATTCAAAAAAATACAAATAAAAAATAAGACCAGCTGAGCAACCTAGTGAGACCCTGTCTCTACCAAAAAACAACAACAAAAAAATTAGCTGGATGTAGTTGATGCATAATGTAGTCCCAGCTGAGGGGGAAGGACTGCCAGAGCCCAGGAGGCTAAGGCTGTGGTGAGCCATGGCCATGCCACAGCACTCCAGCCTGGGTGACAGATCAACACCCTAACAAAAAGAAAAAAAAAAACCTGAGAAGAAAAAAAGATGTTTGTGTGGAAAGGGATAATATTTTCTTATGTAGCCTGCTGGGAGGTTTTGGTGTCCTTTCAGGTTTAAAGTTCGTTATAGTCTTCTTAAAGGCCAACTACAGGCTAGCCATGGTGGCTCATGCCTATAATAATCCCAGCACTTTGAGAGGCCATGGTGAGAGGATTGTCTGAGCCCATGGGTTCGAGACTAGCCTGGGCAACTTGATAAGACCTCACCTCTTCAATAAATCAAAAAGTCAACTGGGTGTGGTGGTACACACCTGTAGTTCCAGCTACTTGGAAGGCTGAGGTGGAAGGATCGCCGGAACCCAACAGGTTGAGGCTGCGGTGGCCATGAGCTGTGTGCCACCGCCCTCCAGCCTGGGCAATAGAGTGAGACTCCCAACTCAAAAAATAATTTTAAAAAAGACCAAGCCGGGCTCGGTGGCTCAGCCTGTAATCCCGCGCCTTTGGGAGACTGAGGTGAGTGGATTGCCTGAGCCCGCGGGTTCGAGACCCGCCTGGGCAGTGAGACCTCATCTCTACAATAAATCAAAAAATTAGCTGGGCGTAGTAGCATGCCTGTAATTCCAGCTACTCGGAAGGCTGAGGCGGAAGGATCGCTGGAACCGAGCGGGTCGAGGTTGCAGTGCCTGGGAGCGGCCACTGCACTCCAGTCTGGGCAACAGAGTGAGACTCCAACTCAAAAAAAAAAAAAAGAAGATTCGGCCGTCTGGCCAGACTCAGCCAGCAACCCAGTCTAGTTTTCCCTGTTGGTTTGACCAGCCTGGGTGCAACGGATGGATTCTGCTGCCACTGAACGCCTTTCCCGTAGTGCAAGGCGAGGGAAAACACTTCCCGGCAAACGGTAACCACCGAATCCAGCCTTCTGGCTGTAGAGTGGACCAGTGACCCTGGAGGTGAGACCTGAACGCCCGCCTGCCTATGGAGACCGTTCATCTGGCTTCCAGAAGTAATATTTGCCTACCACGTCAAACACATATTTTTAAGTGTTAGCTGGCTGAACCGACAGCACCACGGGGGAATTCTTAAAAGGGGAATGGGAGAGGTTTGCTAGTTTGATTTGCGTTTTGTTTTTTTTTGAGTTGGAGTCTCACTCAG
>NW_007102068.1:9046-9668 GCF_000164805.1 Carlito syrichta | reverse complement strand
TAAATAGAGAAGAAGTCTCATGTTGCTCAGGCTGGTCTCAAACTCCTGAGCTCAGGCAATCTTCTCACTTCAGCCTCCCAAAGTGCTGGGATTACAGGCGTGAGCCGCCATGCCCAGCTGATTTGTGGGGTCTTGATGAATTGTAGTTAGAAATGACTTTTTTGGTTGGGTGTTGTGGCCCACGCCCAGCACTTTGGGAGACTGAAGTGGGCAGATCACTTGAGGCCAGGGATTTAATACCAGACTAGGCTGCATAGCAAGACCTCATCTCTACAAAAAATAAATTAGCTTGACTACAGTCAATGGTACTAGGGAGGCTAAAGCAGGAAGATTGCCTGAGACCAGGAGGTCAGGGCTGTAGTGTGAGACTCTGACTCACCAAAAACAACACCAAAAGAAGAGATGACGTTTTACTTCTAAATGATCAATGATATTCAGCTCAGAATGGCTTGATAATAACCTCTATTTTATTTTATTTTGAGTCAGAGTCTCACTCTATTGCCAAGCGTGGAGTGCAGTGGCACACTCACGGCCACCACAGCCTCAATCTGCTGGGCTCAAGGTGATCCACATCAGCCTTCAAAGTAGGTAGAATTACAGGCATGGGCCACCATGCCTGGCA
>NW_007102068.1:8061-8985 GCF_000164805.1 Carlito syrichta | reverse complement strand
CCACCGCAGCCTCACCTGCCGGGCTCCGGCGATCCTTCCCCCTCAGCCCTCCGAGTAGCCGGAATTACAGGCATGTGCTACCACGCCCGGCTGATTTTTTGATTTATTGTAGAGATGAGGTCTTGCTGCCCAGGCGGGTCTCGAACCCGCGAGCTCAGGCAATCCACTCACCTCAGCCTCCCAAAGGCGCCGGATTACAGGCTGAGCCACCGAGCCCGGCTTAGATGGGCTTTTTAGGGTGAAATCGGAGGGCTGGCTTGGCTGAACCAGCAAGCTCAGTCCAGGTAAGCAACGGGCCCGAGAGATGTTTGGTCCACTTGTCTGTAATTTGGGTGAAATTTGAGGCTTTACTTTTTCCCAAAATATACTTTTTTTTTTGAGTGGGTATCTCACTCTGTCACCCAGGCTGGAGTGCCGTAGTGTGATGATTGCTCACTGCAGCCTCGAACTCCTGGGCTTAAGCGATCCTCCGGCCTCAACCTTTGGAGCAGCTGGGACTACAGGCGCATGCCAACACATCCAGCTAATTTTCAAATATTTTTTAGGGACGGGAGATGCTGGTGGGGGTGGTCTTGCTATTTGGCCCAGGCTGGTCTCGGATTCCTGGCCTCACGCCATCCTCCCAGCTGGGCCTCCCGTAGTGCTGGGATGAGGCTGAGCCACCGCGCCCGGCCCCGCGCACCTTCCTGGGCCGACTAGTGTTTTATTTTTTAAGAAAGCAGGATTTATTGAGAGGACAGAAAAGCTCCCACAGTGGGAGGGGACCCGAAGGGGTTGCCCCGACTGATACTTGGACGAGGCCGACCTCTCCGCGGGGCGACGGTCTAGGGTTCGCCCATTTTCCGCCCGAGACGTGCGGGGCGAAGACCGACCGGAGAGGCCGGCTCGAGGGGCGTTAGGGGAGGGAGCCGGCTCACCGCGGGC
>NW_007102068.1:6039-7501 GCF_000164805.1 Carlito syrichta | reverse complement strand
CTGCGGGTGGGGACACTTGTCGCCGGACGGGGCGCAGCGCACAGCCGCGCCGAGGTGTGTGCGTGCACGTCGGGATTCCCATCCGGAGCAGGCAGCACCGAGGGGCGTTCGGGGCGGCGGTGTGGACGGAGCCCCCCGGAGTGCCGCCGGCCCGCCTTTTAGACAGCTCCCTGGGCTGGGTCCGCCCCAGCCCCCTTCCTCCCGAGGGCCCTCCGCCTGTTCCCGCTGCAGCTTGTACACATTTTCCGATTTCCTGCGAGCCTCCGCCCTGCCGCGGCAGCTCGGTGACTCAGGACCCCGGCGGCCGGGCCCCCAGCTCCATGGGATCTTTGTTCGCTCCGGCCTTTGGCTCGGGCCCTCCTAGGGCGGTCAAAGGATTTCCTGAGCCTCGCCCTTGGCCTCCGACGGCCTGGCTGGGGAGCCCAGCTGAGGTCTGGAGTGGGGGCGGGGGCCTCCGAGGCTGGGGTTGCCAACCCTTCAGTGGGCTCAGGAGATGGAAGGCAGAGAGGTAAGATGGGGTCCCTGTAAGCGTCCATGTTGGGGTGCCTCTTGGTTACCCTGGCCAGAGGTCACCTTCGGCACTGGCGGGTTGAAATGTTGGCTTCTGGAAGGACGTTTTTCTCTTCCTGGCTGCCATCTGGGGTGAAGCAGCGAGAAAACCTTTTTTTATCCTAATTTTTTTTTTTTTTGAGTCGGAGATTTCGCTGTCGCCCAGGGTGGAGGCAAAGTCACGGCTCACCACAGCCTCAGCCTCCTGGGCTCAGGCTATCCTCCTGCTTCCCAAGTACCTGGGACTACAGGCATGCACCACCACACCCGGCTGAGAAAGCCTTGCTACTCTACTTCCTCTCAAGAGTTCAACTGACAGTAGGCATCCAGGGACCTTGCTAGTCCCTCCATGTGCCTCTGCTTTGCCTCCTGTGGCATTGGGGTGTCAGGGGAACAAGCCCTGGTCTCATAGGCCTTGTCCATGTGACTTTGCGTGAATCCTTTCTCAGCTGGGAGCTTTTTCTGGCTCCCAGATTCTACCTGGGTTCAGTCTTAGAGCAGCCCAATTACCTGTGGTTGGCAAGCAGAGCTGGGGCCCAAGAGGTGGTGGTTTCTCTTTTGTGTCATGACTGGACAGGTCACTTCAGCTCTCTGGGTCTCAGCCTCCTCCTCTATGAAACTGCTCCTCCCTGGGAGGACTGCTGGGAAGAGTAATGCAGTGATATACACAGAGCTCTTAGAACCGAACCCGGCCCCATAAGCTCTTTGTAAGCGTTAGCAATTTCCTCCTCGGCCTTTTCTCTGAGTGGCAGTGGCTTGGAGCAGGGGCTAGATGAGTAGATGAGTGGCCTTGGTGGTTTTTTTTGTTTGTTTTTGAGTTGGAGTCTCACTCTGTCACCCAGGCTGGAGTGCAGTGGCCGCTCCCGGCCACCGCAGCCTCGACCTGCTGGGCTCCGGCGATCTTTCCGTCTCA
>NW_007102068.1:1253-5748 GCF_000164805.1 Carlito syrichta | reverse complement strand
TTTTTTTTTAGTTGAGTACAGGGGACTTTATTGATGGCACATGATGAAGTGGGGCTCCCTAGGGCCCCCCTCAATTCTTCAGGGTGTCTGGCATGGACATTGTGAGGAGGGGAGAGTCTCCATGTGGTCGGGGACTGAGCGGCAGGGACTCCTCAGCAGCTGAGGGCCTCTCTCCTCCTCTCATGCCCTCGCTGGGGCTGGTGGTCTTGCTCCTTGGTGGCCAGGAGGTCCACCACCTGTTGCTGTAGCCACATTCATTGTCATACCAAGAGATGAGCTTGACAGAGTGGTCGTTGAGGGCAGTGCCAGCCCCAGCATCGAAGGAAGAGTGGGTGTCACTGTGGAAGTCGGAGGACACAGCCTGGTGCCCGGTGTAGCCCAGGATGCCCTCGAGGGGCCCGATGCCTGCTTCACCACCTTCTTGATGTCATCCTATTTCGTGGGTTTCTCCAGATGGAAGGTTAGGTCCATGGCGGACACATTGGTGGGGGGGACACGGAAGGCCCTTGAGCTTCCCATTCAGCTCGGGGATGATCTTGCCCATGGCCTTGGCAGCGCCAATGGATGCAGGGATGATGTTCTGGGTGGCCATCTTGCCAGTTTCCCAGAGGGCCATCCGCAGTCTTCTGGCTGGCCGTGATGGCGTGGACGGTGGTCATGAGTCCCCCGATGCTGCCAAAGTTGTCGTGATGACCTAGGCCAGGGGGCCAAGTGGTTGGTGGTGCAGGAGGCGTTGCCGATGATTGTGAGGTTGTTCTGGTACTTCTCATGGTGCCCGCCCGTCACAAACATGGGGCGTCAGCGGAGGGGGTGGGGGTGATGACCCTTTTGGCTCTCCCATAAGTGAGCCCATTCTTCTCCAAGGCAGTGAAGACGCTGGTGGACTCCACTACATAATCAGTGCTGGTGTCACCCCTTTGATTTTGGTCGAATGTTGCTCCTGGAGGATGGTGATGGGATTTCCATTGGTGACGAGCTTCCCATTCTCAGCCTTGACAGTGCCGTGGAACTTGCCGTGGGTGGAGTCGTACTGGAACGCAGAGACTGTGTAGTTGAGATCAATGAAGGGGTCATTGATGGTGACAATATCCACTTTACCAAAGTTAAAAGCAGCCCTGGTGACCTGGTGCCTCATACGGCCAAATCCATTCATTCCGGACTCCACCTTCACCGTGGTGTCTCGGGGTCACGGCTGGTGCTGCACGAGTGATGCGGCTGTCTGTCGAATGGCAGGAGCAGAGCGCCTTTTAAAATTTTCTTTTTGAGTGGGGCTCTCACCCGGTCGCCCGTGCTGGAGTGCAGTGGCCCAGTCACGGCTTACCACAGCCTCGACCTCCTGGGCTCAGGTGATCCTTCCGCCTCAGCCTTCCAAGTAGTTGGAACTACAGATGCGTGCCACCACACATTTTTTTTTGGGGCAGCGGGGTTTTACAATATTGCCCAGACTAGTCTTGAACTCCTGGGCTCAAGCAGTCCTCTCGCTTTGGCCTCCCAAAGTCCTGGGACTACAGGCTTGAGCCAGTGTGCCCCACCAACCTTGGAGTTTAGTTTCCACGTGGCTCAGGCCTGGGCTCTAAGGGCAGAAATGCTTCCTAAACCCTGGGTGTGTTGTCCTGGGTGCTGTCCCCTCCCCCAGTCTGCGGCGGACAGAGGCTGCTGGTGGTTGCTGGGTCCTGTGACTCCTCTCTGCCCCCCTGCAGCCTGGGCCGAGCCGGCGGCCTCCAGAGGACGAGAAAGAGGTGATCCGCCGGGCCATCCAGAAGGAGCTGAAGATCAAGGAGGGTGTGGAGAATTTGCGGCGCGTGGCCACGGACCGCCGCCACCTGGGCCACGTGCAGCAGCTACTGCGGTCCTCCAACCGTCGCCTGGAGCAGCTGCATGGTGAACTGCAGGCGCTGCACGCCCGCATCCTGCTGCCTGACCCCGGGCCTGGCCCTGCCGGTGAGTGAGGGTGTGAGACCGCTCCGGGCAAGAGGCTCCAGGCCAAGCCGGGCCCTGGCCTTGGCCCTGACAGCCTCAGCTTCCTGAGTCTCCGAAAGTAGCCCCTGCTGATGGTCCAGGAGGGGAGGGAGGAGCGAGCTGGGCCTTGAGGGGGTTCCCGGCTCTAGGGGGGCGGCTCACGAGCCCCACCCTCCCCGTGTGCAGAGCCTGTGGCCTCGGGACCTCGATCGTGGGCAGAGCAGCCGAGGGCTCGGCACTTGGAGGCCCTACGGAGGCAGCTGCAGGTGGAGCTGAAGGTGAAGCAGGGGGCCGAGAATATGACCCACACGTGCGCCAGTGGGACCCCCAAGGTGAGGCCCCACGGGCTGGTGGGGAGGGCAGTGCCTGCCCCTGTCCTGATGGCGAAATGTGGCCCAACTGCTGACGCCAGATGGGAGATGCAGTCCCGGGGGCAGTACGGCCCTAAGCCCCAGTTGGGTGTGGGAGGTGTGGCTCTAACCCCAGCCTCACAGAGAAGGCCCCCCACCCCCGCACTGCTCTGAGGGGGTCCCAGCCCCATCCCCAGCCCCAACTCCCAGCATGACATGGAGGTTAGGCCCCAGTCCTCATCTAACAGGAAGACTTGACTCTGGCCTTTTTTTTTTTTGAGTTGGAGTCTCACTCTGTTACCCAGACTAGAGTGCAGTGGCCACTCCCGGTTACTGCAGCCTTGACCTGCTGGGCTCCGGCGGTCCTTCCGTCTCAGCCTTCCAAGTAGCTGGAACTACAGGCGCGCGCTACCACGCCCGGCTGATTTTTGATTTATTGTAGAGATGAGGTCTTGCCAAGTTGCCCAGGCAGGTCTCGAACCCACGGGCTCAGGCAATCCACTCACCTCAGCCTCCCAAAGGCGCGGGATTACAGGCTGAGCCACCGAGCCTGGCTGACTCTGGCCTTGTTGTGATAGGGGAGGCTTAACCCCAGCAATCTGATGGGAGGGGCTTAACCCCACTCCTGATCTGATGGGGAAGGCCTCCCCCCCACCTGGTCTGATGGGGATGCTTGATTCCAGGCCTGATGTGATGACAGGAGTTTAACCGGAGCCCTGATCTGATAGGGAGGCTTGACCACAGCCCTGATGTGATGGGGGAGCCTTAGCTCCATCTCCGATCTGATGGGGGAGGCTTAGCCCCAGTCCTGATCTGATGGGGGAGGCTTAACCCCAGCCCTGATCTGATGGAGTGGCTTAACCCCAGAGAGGATCTGCTAGGGGGGCTGAACTCTAGCCCTGATCTAATGGAGAGGCTCGGCTTGAATCCGGTTGGATGGGGGAGGCTAGTCTCCAGTCCCTGGTCCAAGGCGGGAGGTTCTGGCCCAGCCCCGGTCTGATGGAGCATATGCCACGCCCCGTAGGAGAGGAAGCTCCTGGCAGCCGCCCAGCAGATGCTGCGGGATAGCCAGCTGAAGGTTGCCCTGCTGCGGATGAAGATCAGTGGTCTAGAAGCCAGTGGGTCCCCCCAGCCAGGTGAGGCTTTCGGAGGGGGGAGGCTGGGGCGTGCCGGGGCAGGGCCTGAGGGCCGCCCTCCTTCCTCCTCGCAGGGCCTGAGCTGCTAGTTGAGGAGCTGCAGCACCGATGGCGTGTGGAGGCTGCCGTGGCTGAGGGCGCCAAGACCGTGGTGAAGCTGCTCGGGGGCCGGAGGGCGCAGGACCGCAAGGCGCTGGCTGAGGTCGGCCTGCCCCGCCACTCCTGCTCCTCCCCAGGGGTCTGCTTGTTCCGGGGACACCCTCGAGGGGGGTGGAGGGTGGGGGCAGGAGGCATGCCAACTGGCCACGCAGGGCACTGTGAGGAACCAGGAGGCACGTTCCGTCGAGACCTTGTTGGGGAGGCAGGTGTCTTCTGGGGGCCACCGCGTGACCCATGGGCCTGCCCCCACCTGGGTTCCCTCTGCAGGCGCAGACCCAACTCCAGGAGTCCTCTCAGAAGTTGGACCTCCTGCGGCTGGCCTTGGAGCAGCTGCTGGAGGACCTGCCTCCCGCCCACCCTCTGCGCAGCAGGGTGGCCCAAGAGCTGCGGGCTGCGGTGCCTGGGAACCCCCGGCCTTCAGGGACGCTGGTGAAGCCCACCGCCCTGACAGGTAGCCGGCAGTCTCTCCCATGTCAGAGCTTCCTGGGAGGGCCTGGAAGCACAGCAGGGAAGATCATTGGGGAAGGGTTCCAGTCCTGGCCCCACCACCCATTAGCTGTGTGACTTTGTGCAACTGATAGTCCCTCTCCAGAAGCTCAGTTTGTCCCTCTGAGAATGGAGGATGATAGGGTTTCTGCGAAAATTGGGTCACTTTTTGTACATGAAGTGCAAACACAGTGCATGGCACAATCTGTACCTGGGAGTACAGTGCCTGGCTGCGATCGGGGCTCACAGCAACCTCCAGCTACTGGGCTCAAGTGATCCTTCTGCATCAGTCTCCCGAGTAGCTAGGACTACAGATGTGCAACAGCATGCCTGGTTAATTAATTAGTTTTTTTTTTGTTTTTTTTTTTTTGAGTTGGAGTCTCACTCTGTCGCCCAGACTGGAGT
>NW_007102068.1:0-522 GCF_000164805.1 Carlito syrichta | reverse complement strand
CCTCAGCCTCCCAAAGTGCTGGGATTACAGGCTGAGCCACCGAGCCCGGCCTAATTTTTTTGAGTTATTGTAGAGATGAGGTCTTGTCAAGTTGCCCAGACTGTTCTGGAACCCATGGGCTCAGGCATTCCTCTCACCTCAGCCTCCCAAAGGTCTGGGATTACAGGCTTGAGCCACTGTGCCCAGCCACAGCTGGCTGATTTTTTTTTTAAAGTTTTTACCAGGTGCAGTGGCACACATCTATAATCCTAGTACTTTGGGAGGTGGAGGCGAGAGGATTACCTGACTGACCCCAGCAGGTGGGGGCTGCAGTGGCCATGAGTCTGCCACTGCATTCCAGCCTGGGCGACAGGTGAGACTCCAAATCAAAAAATAAAAAATGTTTTTGTGGCCGGGCTCGGTGGCTCAACCTGTAGTCCCGCGCCTTTGGGAGGCTGAGGTGAGTGGATTGCCTGAGCCCATGGGTTCGAGACCCGCCTGGGCAGCGAGACCTCATCTCTACAATAAATCAAAAAATCAGCC
>NW_007102067.1:0-320 GCF_000164805.1 Carlito syrichta | reverse complement strand
GGCAGAGACACAAACTTCCCAGCCGCGCGCTCGCGCAACTGTGGACGCCCCCGCACTGACGGTGGTCCTAAGACTGCACCCGCAACCCCCGCCCAGGTGCCTGCTGATCGACCCTGCTGGGGATCGCCACCACCCACAGCACACCGCTGCCGCCCCCGGGTCCCGGCCAGCCGCACCGCGCGGCTAGGGGCTCCGGCCAGGCCACTCAGGGGCCGAGCGGGGGTCGCTCACCAGGTGCGGGGCGCGCTCCTCGTGCCGGTCATCCAGCGCCTGGGGGCCGGAGCGGCTCCGAGGGTCCTCTTCAGCACCTGGCTAGGAAA
>NW_007102066.1:0-327 GCF_000164805.1 Carlito syrichta | reverse complement strand
GGCCGGCCCAGCCGGACGCCCGAGGGTCTGCTGACCGTCGGGCGGAGGGTCTCCCAGCGTCCCTGGGGAGGGCCAGGACGCCCCGAGCTCTGGGGCATCTCGGAGCCCGGGCCCCAAAGGTCCGGGTCGCTTCGTGGGAGAAGGACACGCGGTCCCAGGGTTCACAGCGCCAGACTGGCTGGGCCCCCTTCGGGGGAGGCCCCGCCGTCCCTGCGTCCGGAGGCTGGGCCGTCAGCATCTCCGGGGTGCCACATCCTTGTCTTCAGAGATGCCGGGCCCTGGGGGGCGACGGCAGGGACGCCCCGTCTTGACGGGGCTGGGGCGCCT
>NW_007102065.1:0-498 GCF_000164805.1 Carlito syrichta | reverse complement strand
TGGCTGATATGGGTTTTCTAGTGAGACTCTTGATTCCATTTTGAAACCAAGAAAGGGAGTCATCCCCAGCAAAGCTTCTCCCTAAACTCTAAGCAAAAACTGACATCATACCCACAGGCAAGTCGAGTCCTATATTAAGGGGAAAGAGGATTCCAGGACTCAGGACACTGGTCCTCCAGGTCCCGCCCCCTCACAGGGTTCACCGGAGTTGTGCTCACCCGCTCTGAGCTCCTGGTACCATACCAGGAAGGACGGGAGGAGGTGACTGTCCTGACACAAGTGAGTCTTTCATTCTCATTTGTAAAAATGCTGTTGTGTTGGTTAACTCCAAGAAACCTCAGAATTATAGGGAAGTCCAACTTTATGAAAACAAACTAGAGGTTTATAAAAATGTGCTTGGAATATCAGCCTGTTATATGTCATAACAAAAATACTCATTGGGTAGATCCAATATTGTTTGGACAAGATTGAATTCCATTTTTAGATTTCAATTTCCTT
>NW_007102064.1:0-309 GCF_000164805.1 Carlito syrichta | reverse complement strand
AGCATTTTGGGAGGCCGAGGTGAGAGGATTGCCTGAGCTCAGGGGTTCGAGACCAGCCTGGGCAACATGGCGAGACCTCATCTCTACAATAAACCAAAAAAATTAGCTGGGCTTGATGATGTGTACCTGTAGTTCCAGCTACTTGGAAGGCTGAGGCGGAAGGATCAACTAAGCCCAGTAGGTTGAGGCTGCAGTGGCTATGAGCGTGCCACTGTACTCTAGCCTGGGCAACAGAGTGAGACTCTGAGTCAAAAAAAAAAAAAAAGAAAGCAGAGGAAATGCTTTATGACACTGGATAGGGCAAGGATT
>NW_007102063.1:0-303 GCF_000164805.1 Carlito syrichta | reverse complement strand
TTTTTGATTTATTGTGGAGATGAGGTCTCACCAAGTTGCCCAGGCTGGTCTTGAACCTGTGAGCTCAGGCAATCCTCTCACCTCAGCCTCCCAAATTGCTGGAATTATGGGCATGAGCCACTGCGCCCAACTGATATGTCTTCTAAAAGAAATTCAAGCACGGCACAGTGGCTTATGCCTGTCATCTTAGCACTTTGGAAGACTGAGGTGAGAGAATTGCCTGAGCCCAGGAGTTCAAGACCAGCCTGGGCAACTTGGCGAGACCTCATTTCTACAATAAATCAAAAAATTAGCCAGGTGTGG
>NW_007102062.1:0-304 GCF_000164805.1 Carlito syrichta | reverse complement strand
CATTCCTTTCCTCTCCATTCCATTCCTCTCCATTTCATTCCATTCCTCTGCATTCCATTCCATTCCTCTCCATTCCATTCCATTTCTGTCCATTCTGTTCCATTCCTCTCCTTTCTATTTCATTCCACTGCATTTTATTCCATTCCATTCCTCTTCATTCCATTGCTCTCCCTTCCATTCCATTTCATTCCTTTCCATTCTATTGTATTCTATTCCATTCCTCTCCATTCCATTTCTTTGCATTCCTCTCCATTCCATTCCATTCCACTCCATTCCATTCCTCTCCATTCCACTCTTTTACATT
>NW_007102061.1:0-304 GCF_000164805.1 Carlito syrichta | reverse complement strand
GGGTGACAGAGTGACGCCAACTCAAAAAAAAAAAAAAAAGAAATAATAACAGACAGAAATATAGGGAGGTTTTAAACACTCTTCTCAGATACAGAGATCAAGCAGGAAATAAAAAAGATTCATATCTCCACAAACCCACATTAAGAAAATGGAAGGATCACAAATTAACAGCCTAACAAGTCACCTTAGGAAGCTGGAAAAGCAAGAACACCAAAACCCTAACTTCAGCAGAAGAATCCAGATAACCAAAATAAAAGCCCAAATCCGGGACATAGAAGACAAAAAGATAATACAAAAAATCAAT
>NW_007102060.1:0-766 GCF_000164805.1 Carlito syrichta | reverse complement strand
CCATTTCTCAAACAGCGCAGCCTGCTCTTCATATGAAGCTCGGCCGTTGCCACCACTGGGACATTGCAATGGACTGGACGTCACTGCAATGCAAACAGTGCCACCGCCACCACTGCAGCCCCTCCCCCCACCACTGCTGCCACCGCCGCATCACACCACCCGGACCCAAGATGATCCACATCAAACCACTTCAGGAAAGATCTGCTGAGATCGTTGCCACCTCTCCTGTGACCAAGACTGTCTTGCCCGCTGCCGTAAGCCTCCTGTTTCCTGCCCCGAGGCAGGCAGCCATCTTGTTCCTGTCCGGCCCCACCCCCTTTGGGGCGAGCAGTTGAGATAGCACCACCTGCTGGTGATTCAAGGTAACAACACCGAAACGGGAGAAACAGGCTTGATAAAGACATAGACCAGAGTGCTGAACGGAGGGTAATCTGAACTGTCCTTCACAGCAGATCAGGGGCAACTGACCCTAACTGCAAACTAATTTACCAGCTTGAAAAGAAAACTAGAAATCAGACCTGAAAGGACATTGGACTCAAACAAAATGTCTCAGAGTGTGCTTCATTGATTCTATTAGTTTAATGACTTAATTCTGTTCCTACTGTATTGTTCCCTTTTTTCTTTTTTCCTTTTCCTTTTCTTCTCTCTGTAAACCATATCTTTGTATAGAGGAACAGCACACTAACAAGGTGGTTGGTTAGCTTGTATGTTAGCATCACTATATGCTTTATTTTTATTTTTTTGTATGAGAGTTGGTTCGTCTGTA
>NW_007102059.1:0-395 GCF_000164805.1 Carlito syrichta | reverse complement strand
CGGCGACGGCCGCTACAGATGCGTCAGTTTGGGGGCCTCGGGCAGGCGTCCCTGAGACGAGTGGTGGGCCGACAGATCTGTGTAGGTGGGATGAGGGTCGCACGGTCCGTGATGGTGGTTGCCGGGAATCTGCGCGGCGCAACTGTAGTCCACGCTGGCCGACGACGGGTGCGAGAGGTGGCCCAGGTTGAAGACAGGCCCGGACGCGGGCGCCATGGACTCCACGAAGTTGCCGCCCACGTACACCGGGCTGCCCTGCAGGTTGGCGCTGGCGAAGCCGCCGCCGTTGCTCGCCATGGGGTGGGGCTCGAACTCGGGCGCCGCGTAGCGCTTCTGCTGTGGCAGGCAGCTGCTGAGCGGCGCCGTGTAGGCGGCCAGGCCGTACATATTGGGCT
>NW_007102058.1:0-375 GCF_000164805.1 Carlito syrichta | reverse complement strand
GGTTTTTTGGGGGTTTTTTTTTGAGTTTAAGTCTCACTCTGTCGCCCAGACTGGAGTGGCCACTGCAGCCTCGACCTGCTGGGTTCCAGCGATTCTTCCGCCTCAGCCTTCCGAGTAGCCGGAACTACAGGCGCACACTACCACACCCGGCTAGTTTTTTATTTATTGTAGATACGAGGTCTCGCCAAGTTGCCCGGGTGGGTCTTGAACCCACGGGCTCAGGCAATTCATTCGCCTCAGTCTCACAAAGTGCTGGGATTACAGGCTGAGTCACTGAGCCTGGCCTGCTTTCCGTCTCTCAAGAGAGATTTAAAACTTCCTGATAGCCGGGCTCGGTGGCTCAGCCTGTAATCCCGTGCCTTTGGGAGGCTGAGG
>NW_007102057.1:0-358 GCF_000164805.1 Carlito syrichta | reverse complement strand
TTTTTTTAAGGCAGGATCTTGCTCTGTCACCCAGGCTGGAGTGCAGTGGCACAAGCATAGCTCACTACAGCCTCTAACTTCTGGGCTCAAGCTATCCTCCTGCCTCAGCCTCCCAAGAATTTGGGACTACAGATGTAAGCCATCACATCTTTTTTTAATTTTTGTTGAGATGGGGGTCTCGTTATGTTGCCCAGGTTGATCTTGAACTCCTGGCCTCTAAAAATCTTTGCACCTCAGCCTCCTAAAGGACTGGACTTACAGATGTTAACTCCCATGCCTGGCCTTTGAGCACAACTGCTGCTCAGTATTTTTTTTTCTTGAGTAGGAGTCTCACTCCGTCGCCCAGACTGGAGTGCAG
>NW_007102056.1:0-304 GCF_000164805.1 Carlito syrichta | reverse complement strand
CTGGAATCTCAATTCTATTCCATTGATCTATATGCCTGTTCCTATACCAATACCAAGCTGTTTTGATGATTGTGGCTTTATAATAAAGTTTGAAGTATGGTAATGTGATACCACCTGCTGTGTTTTTTTTTGTTTTTTTTTTGCTGAGGATTGTTCTGGCTATTCTTGGACGTTAGTGCTTCCATATGAATTCCTGTGTTGTTTTTTTCTAGGTCTGAGAAGAATGTTGCTGGTTATTTGATGAGTATTGCAGTGAATTTGTAGATTGCCTTAGGTAAGATGGACATCTTCACAATGTTGATTC
>NW_007102055.1:0-416 GCF_000164805.1 Carlito syrichta | reverse complement strand
CCGCAAAAGGGAGCGGGGCGCCCCGATGCTTCTCCGAAGGCCGCGTTTGGCCGCACGCTCGCAAAACTCAGCCGGGGTGGTGGGTGGGAAGAATCTGGGAGGGGACGGTCTGGGGGCGTGAGGGTGGAGCGGAGCCCGGCCCCGCGATCCGGCCCGGGTTTTGCACGCCACCCACTCGCCGGCTCGGCCGCGGAGAATTCCATAATCACAGCGGGCGAGAGCGGAGACTGGGAGCGAAAAATCCGGGATCCGGCAACTTTGGGGAGCGCATGCGCGCCCGCGGCGCTCCATCCCAAACACACACACATTTTTCCCCCGGACTTGGAAAGTCACCCAAAGCCGCCCCAAGTGCAGGTAAGAGACTCGGCGCTCCCGCCGCCGCGGCCCCCCCGCGCCCCCAGCTCCGCGGGCCGCCC
>NW_007102054.1:0-479 GCF_000164805.1 Carlito syrichta | reverse complement strand
GGTTGGCACGGAAAGCGGCCGGTGGGTACTCAGTACTCAGTACTCAGGCCCCTGCGTGGACGGCCCCGCCAGCACAGGTGGGAGAAGGAAAGACAAGCTGAGGGGTGTGGTCCTGTGCGAGGGAGGAGACCCAATCCCACCGCGACTTCGACATTCTTGCCTTCGACGGTTGTACATCGGTTTGGTTTTCTTTTCTTGGTTTTGAGTCGGAGTCTCCCTCTGTCGCCCAGCCCGGAGGGCAGCGGCCGCTCCCGGCCCCCGCAGCCGCGACCCGCTGGGCTCCCGCCATCCTTCCGCCTCGGCCGTCCGAGTCGCCGGGATTACAGGCGCGCGCTACCACGCCCGGCTGATTTTTTGATTTATCGGAGAGATGAGGTCTCGCTGCCCAGGCGGGTCTCGAACCCGCGGGCTCAGGCCGTCCACTCACCTCAGCCTCCCCAAGGCGCGGGATGACAGGCTGAGCCACCGATTCCGGCTTG
>NW_007102053.1:0-320 GCF_000164805.1 Carlito syrichta | reverse complement strand
GATTGCCTGAGCCTGTGGGTTCAAGACCCGCCTGGGCAACTTGGCTAGACCTCATCTCTATAATAAATAAAAGAATTAGCTGGGTGTGGTAGTGCGCCTGTAGTTCCAGCTACTTAGAAGGCTGAGGCGCAAGGATTGCTGGAGCCCAGCAGGTTGAGACTGTGGTGGCCAGGAGTGTGCCACTGCACTCCAGTCTGGGGGACAGAGTGAGACTCCAGCTCAAAAAAAACAAAAAAAAGCCGGGCTCAGTGGCTCAGCCTGTAATCCTGTGCCTTTGGGAGGCTGAGGTGAGTGGATTGCCTGAGCCCGTGGGTTCGAGA
>NW_007102052.1:0-312 GCF_000164805.1 Carlito syrichta | reverse complement strand
TGAGCAGAATTAACTAGTTGGCCATCTAGTGAGCCGGTGGGTGAGATGACTTAACTAGCCGGTCAGCAAGAGAGCCATTGGTGAGATGACTTACCTAGTCGGCTGGCGAGCAAGCCAAATAATTAGCTGTCCTGTTGGACTGTGAGCAAACCGATGAGATAGTTGAACTTTTGGCTGGTGAGTGAGCTGTCTATTATGCTGACTGGTTGGCTGACCTGATGGAAAGTGAGCGAGGCCACTAGTTAGCTGACCAGCTTGCTGAGTTGCTAGCCCACTAGTTAGCTAAGTAATTAGCTGATTTGATAGCTGTCT
>NW_007102051.1:0-300 GCF_000164805.1 Carlito syrichta | reverse complement strand
AGGTAGCTAGCTAGTTAAGTCTGCTGGCTAGCCAGCTGGCTACTTTGTTAAGTCAGATAGTTATGTCAGCTGGCTAGGCTGACTAGGTAGCTAGGCAATTAAGTCAGCTGGTTAGTCAGCTGGCCAGCTAGTTTATTGAGCTAGTTTAGTCAGCTGGCTAATCAGCTGGGTAGCTACTTATGTCAGCACGTTAAGTTAGTTGTCTAGACAGCTGGCTAGCTAGTTAAAAAGCTAGTTACATCAGATGGGCAGCCAGCTGGCTCGCTAGTTATTTCAGCTAGTTAAGTCAACTGGCTAACT
>NW_007102050.1:0-312 GCF_000164805.1 Carlito syrichta | reverse complement strand
GAGGGAGGGCATGAGGGGGTCTGGAAGGAGAAGACAGGGGGAGGGCGTGAGAAGAAAGGCAGGAGGAGGGACATGAGCCGAGGGCAGGAGGGGGAAGACAGGCAGGAGGGCAGGAGAGGACAGACACGAGGGAGAGGATATGAAGAGGAGGACACAAAGGGGAGGGCAGGAGGGGAGGACCAGAGGAGGGGGACACGAGGAGGGCAGTACAGGGAGGACATGAAGGGAAGATAAGGGGGAAGGAAGCAGGGGGAGGGCATGTGAGGGAGGACAGGAGGGGGGGCTGGAGGAGAAAGGAGAGAGGGAGTGGGC
>NW_007102049.1:0-300 GCF_000164805.1 Carlito syrichta | reverse complement strand
CTAGCTAATTAGGTCAGCTGGCTAGCCAGCTGGCTGGCTACTTAAGTCAGCCTGGTAAGTGAGCTCCCTACCTGGCTTGCTAGCTAGTTGGTTAGCTAGTTAAGCCAGTAGGCTAGCCGGATGGTTATCTAATTAAGTCATCTAGTTCAGTCAGCTGGTTAGCCAGCTGCCTAGGTAGGTGGCTGGCATGTTAAGACAACTGGTTAACTGGCTGGTCAAGTATGTGGCCAGATATTTAAACTGGCTTGCTAGGCAGCTGAACACCAGGGTGGCTGGCTAGTTAAGCCAGCTTTCTATCCC
>NW_007102048.1:0-331 GCF_000164805.1 Carlito syrichta | reverse complement strand
GGAGAGGAGAGCTGGCAGGAACCCAGCCATGGAAGCTTGGGAACCCCCCACCACAGTGGGGGCAGCCATCGGGAGGGTTATGGCTAGAAAGTGCCAACCTTGGGAGACCGTCACATGTGGGCAGGCAGGGGGGAGGGCAGACCATAGAAGATTTGCAGGAGAATGGAATTATTTCTTTCTTTATCTTTCTTTCTTTCTTTCTTTCTTTCTTTCTTTCTTTCTTTCTTTCTTTCTTTCTTTCTTTCTTTCCTTCTCTCTATTTCTTTGTTTATCTCTCTCTCTCTCTCTTTCTTTCTGTATTTTCTTTCTTCACTAGGTTGCCCAGGCTGCT
>NW_007102047.1:0-354 GCF_000164805.1 Carlito syrichta | reverse complement strand
TTAAGTGAGGTGGTGAAGTCAGTTTTCTAGCCAGCTGGCTAGCTAGTTAAAAAGCTGTTCATGTCAGATGTGTAGCCAGCTGGCTCACTAGTTATTTCAGCTAGTTAAGTCAGTTGGCTAGCTAGGTAGCTAGGCAATTAAGTCACCCGGAAGGTTGGCTAGCTAGTTAAGTCAGATAGTATAGAGAGCTGGCTTAACAGCTTGCTAGCTAAGTAGTTATCTAGTTATGTCAGCTCTCTAACCAGCTAGCTAGCTAGTTAATTCACCTTGTTAAGTAAGCTGAGAAAGCAACTGGATAGCTATGTAGCTTGCTAGTTAAGTTTGCTAGCTAGACTGCTGTATAGCTAGCTAAGT
>NW_007102046.1:0-387 GCF_000164805.1 Carlito syrichta | reverse complement strand
CCGGGCGGGCGCCCCGGGAAACACCGTCCCCGGCCCGCTGGCGCTCGCTGTCCCCCTCTGCTCAAGAAGCCCCAGCGGGGCGGCGGAAGCTGCCGCGTCTCGGCCCCGCTGCCGGACTTGGCCCGCCCCGCCACTGGCTCCAAATCCCCACGATGTCAGCGGGTGGCATTCCGCGGCGACCCGCCTGGTTTATCTGGAGGGGGAAGGCGAAAGATTCTGCGGTGGACGGATAAGCGACGGATGGGTCTCTCTTCTCTTTTTTGGCTTTTCTTTTTGTTTTTTAAACTGTTTGACAAGCGCAGCACCCTCTTCCCACTCCTCATTGACAACCTTTTTTTTTGTCCCCCGTGGCGAGGATTTTGCACCAACCCCACTCGCCCCCCCCCC
>NW_007102045.1:0-305 GCF_000164805.1 Carlito syrichta | reverse complement strand
GGGAGCGGCCACTGCACTCCAGTCTGGGCGATAGAGTGAGACTCCAACTCGGAAAAAAAAGAAAAGTGGCCCTGAAGGGTGGAAGCAAGTGCCACAAGGCAGTCAGTGGGTAAAAGCACAGGCTTAAAGTCATGTTCAAATCCTGGCTCTGCTACCTACTGGCTGTGAGGCTTCAGCAGGTAATGTAACCTCTCTGAACCCCATCTTTAAAAAATTTTTTTTTAATTTTTATTGAGTTGGAGTCTCACTCTCGCCCAGACTGGAGTGCAGTGGCCGCTCCCAGCCACCGCAGCCTCGACCTGCTG
>NW_007102044.1:0-305 GCF_000164805.1 Carlito syrichta | reverse complement strand
CCTGGGAGAGGGGTCAGGAGGGGCGGGGACCACAAGGAGGTGGGGCCCTAGCCCGGCTGGCAGGCACCAGGAGGACGCCCCGGCCTTCCAGGCACAGCCGCTGGACCCCAACACAGGCGGTGGCCAGGCCCGGCCAGGGAGGGTCCAGGATGGAAACGCTCACTTCGGGGCTGGGGGCAAAGGCCGTTTCTGGGCAGGGAGGGTCCGCCGCGGGCTCGCCCCGGGACCGGGCTGGAGTCGGGCCCCAGGGTCTCGAGGCTCCTCTGCCCGGCCCGGCGGTGGCCCTCAAGGGCAGAAAGGGGGCG
>NW_007102043.1:0-301 GCF_000164805.1 Carlito syrichta | reverse complement strand
TGACTTTTTACTAAGGGCTAAACAAGAATCAGGGTTTCGATACAGGAATCAAGGTAAAGAGAATCCTCACATACAGGACAATTCATGGCCTCCAAATAAATACGAATAAAGAATCATTGTTTTACACACCCTAATCCAAAAAATTCCAAGGTTGTCTGCTATGGGACAAACAAGAAACAGATCTTCGAGCTCCCCAAATATTTCAGACTAAGTTAGCATTCGGATATTATGAATCGATCATTTCAGGACTCCAGCAACATTCTGGTCCTCTTAAAAGTTGTAAATGGTATTGGGCACTCCA
>NW_007102042.1:0-306 GCF_000164805.1 Carlito syrichta | reverse complement strand
TGGCCAACTAGTTATGGCAGAGCAAGTGTAGGCTCATTTGCTGGCCAACTAGTTAATTCAACTGACCCGTCGGCTTACTTGCCAGTCAACTAGTTAAGTCAGCTCAGCTGTTGGTCACTTTCTGGCCGATTAGTTAAGTCAGTTACATGGTCAGCCTACTAGCTGGCTCACTAATTAAGTAAGCTAACCAATTGGCCGACTAGTGGGCCAATTTGTAAGCTGACAAATTAGGTCAGTTAATTAGTCAGGAGACTAGTTAGGTCAGCTAGGTAGTCGGCCAACAATTTGGCCGACTAGTTAGGTCAG
>NW_007102041.1:6541-13294 GCF_000164805.1 Carlito syrichta | reverse complement strand
AGGGCGCCCAGCCGCGGCCGAGGGCAGAGCTGGCCAGGAGCCACAGCTGGGGTCTGACGTGGCGCCCTGCTTCCTCATGTCGCGCGGTACGGATGCCCCCGAGGCTGTGGCCGGGACTCGCCGAGCCCAGGCGTGCGGGTGCCCCTCCTGCCGCTGAGCCGCAGCCCCCGGCTCCGCGCCGCCCAGGATGCTAGCACAGCTGCCCCTCCTTGTGGCACCCCCCATCTGGGCTGGAGGAGGCCAGCCCAGGATGCTCCCGGCCGGGTCGGTGGGCCGTTGGCACAGCGGGGCTTCACGGGGACCAGACGGGTCTGCCGTCACTGGCCTGTCCCGGGCAGGGTCTTCTGGGAAGGGCCGCAGGCCTGGGGCTGAGGGATCTCGTGACACAGGTCCGTGGCCCCGTCGTGGGGCTGCCCCCCATCCCGCCCTGCTGAGCCCCCTCCAAGGTCCTTAATCAGGGGCAGACCTGAGGTCCTGCGTGGGGCTCCCCTGCCCGGGATGATCCGGCAGTTCAGGTCTCCAGTGCAGCGGAGGGTGAGTGGAGGGGCTGGGCACCAGGAGCCCTGCCAGAGCGTGTGACAATGCCCTTGAACCTGGGGTTTCGCCTTTGGAGACCCTGAGACACCAGGGAGGTTCCCAGGGTGTGTCGTGCACCCATGGGAAGGTTTGGTCCCACATCCTGTCTTGTGTGCTGGGCTCCACGGATGGGCCGTTCTGGGGCCTCTCCCTGCAGGGCTGGCCCGGTCACCCTGCTGCCCGTCGTGGCGAGTCCTCCTCTGGAGCACACCTGAGCTCGGCACCTGTGCACCTGCCCCTTCTCTCCCCACCCATCAAGCTCCGGGCCTTCCCTCGAAGCCTGCGTGCAGCCCTGTCCCCCCAGGCATCCCTCAGTGTCCATGGGGCTTGGTTCCAGGACCTTCCCCACACCGACTTCCACAGACACACCAGCCCCTGACATGACACGGCATGGGATTTGCAGACAGCTCCCACGTGTCCTGCGCAGCAAGTCAGCGCTGGGTTGCTTACAACACCTGATGCGAGGCAGCGCTGCGTGAGGAGTGTGGTGTTGCACAGAGGACGACAAGAGGAAACCTCAGCATGGTCACTCTTCTTTTTTTCTTTTTTCTCTTGTGTGTGTTTTTTGAGTCGGCGTCTCGGTTGCCCAGGCTGGAGTGCAGTGGCATGCTCACGGTCACTGCAGCCTCGACCCGCTGGGCTCCGGTGATCCTTCTGCCTCGGCCTTCCAATAGCTGGAACTACGGACGCGTGCTACCATGCCCAGCTGGTTTTTATTTTATTGTAGGGACATGGTCTCGAACCTGCGGGCTCGGGCAGTCCACTCGCCTCAGCCCCCCAAAGTGCTGGGATGACAGGCTGAGCCACTGAGCCTGGCCGCTCTTGTTTTTTTCACATCTCGATCCATGGCTGGTTGAGTCCTCGGATAGCAGGAGCCGACTGTGCCCCCTTTCTGGGAACATCGGACATGCAGGAGGGGTCTCTGCCCGCCCGGTCCTGGGACCGGGGGGGGGGATGCTGAAGACCCAGGTGTGGGGAAGCGGGGCGATCAGGGAGCCAAGAGGCACCCCGGGGTGGGGCTCCCAGGGAAGGAGCCGCAAGCCCTTGGGGCGGGGGCACCGGCCCGCTCCTGTGCTGCAGCCCTGCCGCCGGCTCCCAGCTCAGGGCCTGAGATGTGGCGCCGGGGCTGGGAGCTGGGGGGCCTCCCTCGGACAGCAGCCGCCCAGTCACCCGTCCCCAGGATGACACTGCCCCCCTGGGTTTCCCTGCTTCTCTGGCTCCGTGCTTTGGCCCCCTGCGAGTTTTGTGTGCACGCTCCGTGTCTGGTGTTTGTCTAGACCCTGGAAGCGGTCTGCAATAAAATGACTTCAGTCAGCCCTGGTGTCCCCGAGGCTTTGTTTGCCTTTGGAAGGGCCTTCAGGGGCCTCAGCCGCCATCTGAGTCCCCTGGAAGGGAACGGTGACCTTGCAGCTGCTGAAAAGTGGGAAACCAAGGAGGGGTGGCTGCCGAGGGAAATGGCCACGCCAGGGGCTCCGACTCAGCAGGCAGGTGTGGCTCAGAGCCGGTGAGGCTGCGATGGGGACAGGAACATCCCCTCCCTGGCTTGGGGCCCTCAGGCCGCCTGACAAAGGCCCTGGCCTGTCTCACAGCAAAGCCCCGGTGTGCCCGGCAGACTCGGGCTGCGGGACATCTGTGCTCCGGGAACGGTGACCCGCAAGTGGCCGCTGCTGGGAAGACAGCTGGGTGCGTGGGAGCGACAAAGGCTTGGCATGAGACTGCAGAAGGAAATCCGACTGACTAGGCTGGGTGCAGTGGCTCTCGCCTGTAATCCCTGCACTTTGGGAGTCCAAAGCGAGAGGACTGCCTGAGCCCAGGGGTTTGAGACCAGCCTGGACAACTTGGCGAAACCTCGTCTCTACAATAAATAAAAAAATTTTGTCGGGTGTGGTTGTATGCACCTGTAGTTCCAGCTACTTGGAAGGCTGAGGCGGAAGGATTGCCTGAGCCTGGCAGGTTGAGGGTGCCGTGGCTATGAAAGTGCCACTGCATCCCAGCCTGGGCAATAGAGTGAGACTCCAACTAAAAAAAAGAAAAATCTGGCCGGGCTCGGTGGCTCAGCCTATAATCCCGCGCTTTGGGAGGCTGAGGTGAGTGAATTGCCTGAGCCCGCGGGTTCGAGACCCGCCTGGGCAACTTGGTGAGACCTCGTCTCTACGATAAAAAAAAAAAATTAGCCGGATGTGGTTAGCGCGCGCCTGTAATTCCAGCTACTCGGAAGGCTGAGGCGGAAGGATCGACGGAGCCCAGCAGGTTGAGGCTGCGGTGGCTGGGAGCGGCCACTGCACTCCAGTGTGAGCAACAGAGTGAGACTCCAGCTCAAAAAGAAAAATCTGACAGGCCGACGAGAAGAAGGTGTCCAGCCAGCAGAAGAGGAAAAACCACAAGTGGTGAGACTTTTCTGGCTAAGAGCCTTCTGGAAGGGACATGTCAGAGCCAGGCACAGCGGCTCGGGCCTGTAATCCCAGCACCTTGGGTGGCCAAGGCAGGAGAATCACTTGAGGTCAGGTGTTCGAGACCAGTCTGGGCAAAATGAAAAATCGTGGACAGGCGTGCTGGGGTGCACCTGTAGTCCCAGCTACTTGGGAGGTTGAGAAGACAGGATCCCTTGAGCCCAGGAGGTTGAGGCTGCAATGAGCTATGATGGTGCCCCTGTACTCCAGCCGGGGCAATACCCACCCAGAGGCATCTGGGCAGGCCGCACTTGGTGTGAGCTGTAGACACGCCGGGCACAGGGCTGCAGCTGCCTCCCGGCCCGCCTGGCCTGCCTTCAAGCCTCCCCTCCAGGAGGCTGGGAATTGTGGCCCCCCAGGACCTCTTGGGAACAGACGCTGTGTGTCGAGCTGGGGTTTCTCCTGGTCGAGCCCTAGAAATGTTCACGAAACCTCGATGGTCAAGGTTTTGCCTCCCTTACAAAACCTCCATCGTGGAGACTGAGCCTCCGTCAAGCATCTCAGCTGAGGCTTCACAAGGGTTTGGGTTCCTGCTTTGTCTAAAGTTGCAAAGATTGCAGAAGCCCCAAGGCCCTGGAGCAGGGACAAGTATGTCGATGCCGCTGGAATGTCCCTGCATCCGAGGGCCGAGCCCGGGACTGGGCTCCAGATGGTGACCCAGCTCCAGTCCCTCCTTGCCTCCCCGTGGCCACCAGAGTGTGGGAAGGGTGGGTGGCCTGTTGGCTTTAGGGTGAGAGCCACGGGCGGAGGCGTGGAGATGGCTGGAGGGCGGGACAGGACCGAGTGTCCATGGCAGAGGCAGTCTTGGCGCCCCGGGGCAGGTGGCTCTGTGCTCACGGGAGGTGGCTTCCTGGACTTATGGGGGCCCGGGGGCGCTGCAGGGGACACCTGGGTCAGAACAGCAGGGGTGCCTGCAGCTGTCCAGGCTTGGGCTGTGCATGTGTGGTCAGGGCTGCCTCCCCGGGAAGGGCCAGAAGGGAGAGGCGGCCATGTCCCCTTGTGGCGGCAGGAGGAGCCCTGGCAGAGATGGTCAGCAAGCTCTCACCTGCCAGCCTCTGCCCGAGGGTGAGGTGGGCAGTCGGACGGCAGGCTAGAAGCAGCACTCCCAGCCTCCTGTGGTCGCCCGCACGGGACACCCACTCAGAGAGCTGGGGAGCCACACGAGAGCCAAGCAGAGGAAGAGCCCCCCAGCTTCCCTGCCGTTGGGACGGGACTCCTGCAGCGGGATGGAGCCGCCGGGAGCCCAGGGCTGCCCTCCCCCGGCCTGGATCCTCACTGCCCCGGGTGTCCACCTGGAGTCAGGGCTCCAGAAGGTCAGGGAGGCAGCACCTGGGATGGGGGCCCAGGCGGGGCTGTGGGTGGATCTGCCAGGATCGCGGGCCTGGAGACGGCAGAGGGCCCGGGCTCCTTCCCCCCTCCCTGGAGAACCCAGGGTGACCTGTGATCGCCAGTCCCAGGTGGGACGCCCGGCCTCTGCCACCCGTGTGCAGGTGAGGACACAAGCCCAGCCTTTAGACAACAGGGTTTATTTCAGACGCAACCCCGCAGGGTCCCGTGGCTACTGGCCAGGTGAGGGCAGGTCCCGTCTGCAGTGCCCGCTGCCGCCGGCCAAGGCCAAGGGGGACCAGCCACCGGGGGTGGGGGGAACACACCTTGGGTCTCCCTGGGCGCGACGGAACCATGGGCCACTGCGCGGTCTCTGCCAAGCAGCCCTACACTACCAACTGTTATTGCATTTATACGCTGGTTAGACTCGGGGAGGCACAAGCGGGGGGGGGGGATGTCTATGGGGCCTGGGCAGCACGGCCGTGGGGCGGCCTGGTCATGCCCCACCTCCCTGCCAGCCTAAGCCTCCCCTGGAGCGGGGAAGCCACCATGCTTGGGAACCCCTCCCCCACAGCCCCAGGCTCCACCTCCACGGCCACCGCTGGCCCGGGGACACGCAAAGAGCAGAAATGGGGAGAGTGGAGCAAGCTTGCCCTTTAACGCACCCGCAGGGAGGGCCAAGCCAGGGCCCGTCCCGGTCCCCCACCCGCACATCAGAGGCCAGCCCTGGGCGCCACGGGCTCGCGAGCCTCTGGGAACAGGCACGCATGAGCGGCTTCCACTGACACGGCCGGCCAGATGGGCCACAGAGGTCGCGCCCTCCGCCCTGGGGGTGGGGCTGCTGGGTGGGCACATGTGTGTACACGTATGGTGTGCGCAGCGGGGGTGGATGGGGGACTGCATGCACTCGCTCCCTGGGGTCTGCACAGGGCCTGGCCCCCTGCCCCCACCGGGCCCCAGGCATTATTTTTTCCGTGCCAGGAAGGCCACACCAAGAATCAGGGCCACGGCTGCCACAGCCACACCCCCAGCCACCAGCAGAGGGTTCAAGTTCTCGAAGGGCCAGGGGCGGCGGCCCGGGGAGCCCCTGTTGGCAGCCTCGCCCTCCTCCGCCCCGTCCCCAGGACCCTTGGCCTCGGGGGTCGCGTCGGGACTGCCGGGGGCCGTGGGGGCCGGCTTCAGGTTGCTGTGGTTGTTCAGGAGGGCAGGGTCTGCCTTGGCCTTTCTGGCCGGTGCGGTCGGCGGGGCTGCCGGTTGCTCCTTTTCTGCCGGGGCCTCCTTCTTTGAGGCTCTGGTCGACGGCCCCTTCCCGTCGGCTGCCGGCAGGACCTTGGCCTCGGCGGTGGCCTGGGGCGCCTTGGTGTCGGGCTTGGGGCTGCTGGCCGACTTCCCTCTGGACTCCATGGTGGGCGGTGCCGGCAGCTGCGTGGGGTGTGGGGGACCGGTGGGCGGCTGGATCACTGGCTCAGCGCAGCTCACCTCTGGGCATTATCCGGGCCTGGAGGAGACACCGCGAGGCTGCGTCAGGGATGTGGCCCCGCTGTCCAGCTCGGCCACCTGGTCCCAGGCAGACCCTGCCCAGTTCTCAGAAGCCTCCTGTGGGCCTCAGACCTTCCTGTGGCCTGGCCCCCGGCTCTCCATGGCCACTCCCTGAGAAGCCTCCAGCTGAGAGGCAGGGGCTGGGGCCGGGTGCAGGACGGGGAGGGGGCCTGCTTCCTGGGCTTTGAAAAGGGCTCACCCACACGTGTGCCGTGTCCGTCCCTCTAGCCTGGGACAGGTGGCCCGGATGGGGCAGGGAGGGCTGGGAGGGAGCGCCAGGCTGGGCAGACGGGTGGACAGCGCACCCTTCCCAGGAAAGCACGCTGACACTGAGAGCCCTGTGACCAATCCGTTGGGGTGGGTGTGGGCCCGAGGCCACCCAGACCACAAGGACCCCGAAGTGATGAACACCAGGCATCCCCAGGGGGCTGGAGAAGCCAGGCAGGAAGTGGACCTGGGCCTCCCGCCCCTCCCAGGCCTCCAGACTCCACTCAAGGGCAGGGAGTCCTCGGAGCCTGAGGCCATGCTGCTCTGTGGGCAAAGGGCCCCTGGCCTGAGCCTGGGTGGACACGCCTCGTCTGGGCCTCGGATCGGGGCTGAGGACGGCCTTGCCCAGGCCTTCCGTGTCCCGGATAGGGGTGGGGAGACCTCAGGATCTGGCCCCCGGAGCCCACAAGTCCTGCCTGGAGAACCTAGACGCCGCCTGTCTGCCTCTCCCAGGGGAGGGTGAGAAACCCCCACCCTCAGGGACAGGAAGCCAGCCGGGAGGTACAGCCAGGCTCCCCACCCCCGCCACACGGAAGGTCACCTGAAGGTCACGCGGGAGAGGGTGTCGGGGTGAGAGGCCCGGCCGCACCCCCTC
>NW_007102041.1:2006-5745 GCF_000164805.1 Carlito syrichta | reverse complement strand
GGAGAGACAGCCCTCCCCCAGACCCCCAGAGAGGGGCAGGCTCCCCAAGACTGACGTCCAGGGAGGGGCGGCCTCCCCGAGACAGACTCCCTCCACCCAGACAGACGCCCAGAAACCGCAGCCTCTCCCCGAGACAGACTCCTGTAGGGCGAGCATCTACTTAGAATATTTATTCATCCTCTTACATGACAAGACACAAAAAGTTACAACGTTAAAACTCTCCAAAAGAAAAAAATATAATCTGTCAGCAGCAGCAGCTCCAAAGTACAGACGTGGGAGGGGGCCCGGCCCGAGCCCCGGGTAGTGTCACTGGGAAGGGGCCTCCTGGAGGGGCCCGGTTTTGGGGACACAGCACCAGCACAGCAGGACCAATCACCAACACGATCACATGGCCGGGGGCGGGGTAGGGGCGCTGATTCAACACTGATGCAGAGGACAGGCTTCTGGAGTGTGGTCAGACCCCTGCACAGGCCTGGAGAGTGGGCGAACCCTGAAGGACCGGAGGGGCAGCTCCCGGCCCCTCCCCCAGCAGAGCAGGTGCCCCTGGGCTCTATCCTGGGCCTCCTGCCCGCTGGGGAGGGGGCCGGCAAGGAGGGGCCAGACGAGAGCAAGCACTTCCTGGATGGGGGGCAGGAGAGAGCCTGGGACACTCAGCACGGGGGCCAGCTGGGGGCCGGTGGACACGGCCTGGTCCCCATGGCGCACGCACAGGCGCACACACACCCCCCTGCAGACCTCACACTGTCCGGGCCCGCCAGAAAGTTCCAGCGGGTTAGGGCTTGCCCTGGGAGTTAGGCCTCCTGCTTGGGATTGCTAGCTTGAAGAGGGAGTGAGAGACCTCTGTCCTCCCGCCAGGCGGGTCTGGGAGGCAGAGGCGCCCTGCCCAGGCCAGAAAGTGGCGGGGGGATGGACGGAAGGGCCGGGGAGCTGCGGGCCCAGCAGGTTCAATAAACAGGTTTGTGTGGGCTCCCCTGTGTGGACCAGGACGGCCTCGGAGACTGAAGCCGTGGACCAAGGGGGTGGGGTCCAGCCTGCCCGGCCCAGACCCTGGGCCCCTGGCCCAGAGACCAGCTCTGGCCCTGGGGGAGTTCAGGCCAGGGCAGGGGCTAGCTTGAGGAATGTCAAGGTTTCTGCGTTTTCTACATAAATAAGACATTGATCCCAAGAGTGCAGGCACGGCCCCGAGGGCCTGTGTGCGCACCACCCGCGTGGACCCGGCACCCTTCCCCTGCCCACCCTTCCCGTGCCCTCCCCCCAGGCTGGGGAGGGGCCGGGGGACGGCTTCCCTCACTGCGTCCTGGCTCCGCCCAGCTGGCCGGGGAGGAGCAGGCACTGGCTCAGGCCTGGGGGTCCTGCAGCAGCCCCAGCAGGGACTCGGCGATGCCCAGGAAGTAGACCACTTGTGCAATGCCAAAGAGGGGTGCGATGACCAGGGCGCGGCAGTAGGCGCCCTTCAGGAAGGCCGAGGGGCCCTCGTGCCGCAGGATCTTCCTGTGGAGGGGGAGGATCAGACCTGGAACCCGGCCCCCTGCGTCCCGCCCCCAGGGGGTGGCCCCACCTGGCACAGTCTAGGAACCCGGTGTAGGTGTCCTCGTTGACGCCACGCTGGAGCGACTGGAGTCGCGTCTTCACCACTGCAGAGGGGAACCTGGGTCAGCGAGAAGCAGGCCCGGGGCTCCCCACCCCGGCGTCCGGGCACTGACCGTCACAGGGGTTGACGGCCACGGCAGCTGCACTCCCGGCCACGCAGCCAGCCAGGAAGGACACGTAGAACGGCGACTTCTCCTCGGACGCCGGGCGGCCCAGCTGGTTGAGGTTGGCAAAGAGCGGGAAGTAGACCACGGAGAAGGGCACGTCCCTGCGGGAGGAAGGGAGGGGGCGGTGACCTAGGGGCAGTGGGGGGCGATGCCTCACCTGCCCTCCCACCAGGCCCACCTGAGCAGCGTGGCCCCAAGTCCCTTGTAGAGGCCGGCAATGCCACGGCTGTGTAGGAGGTCCCGGGTCAGCTGGGTGGCCGTGGGCCGAGGGGCCGCTGGGGCCTCTGCCGAGGGCTGGACACCCCCCTGAGTGGACAGCTGGCCCTGGGCTGCCAGGATCTTCTTCTGAGCAGCTGGAAAGAGAGGGGCTGCTGTCGGGCTCTGCTGCGAGGGGAACAGGGCCCCGCCGCTGGCCCAGACACCTACCGATGCGGCCAGCATCCTGCAGCTGAATCTTTAGCATCTCCATGGGGGTGGTCACGATCACCTGGCAGGTGCCCGCCCCGCAGCCGGCCAGCATCTCCTTCAGCAGGGTCAGCTTCTGCCTGCATGGGAGGGGCATGGTGAACGGGCCGCCCGCCCTGGGGCCACGCCTGCCACTGGGGCAGCTGGTAGCCACAGAGCAGACACAGCCCGTGGATCAGGCCCCTGGCCCTCTGGCAAGCGCAGCGAGAGCCCAATGGCAGGGCCTGGGGAGAGCAGTGGGGCGACAGGAAAAATGGGGAACCAGAGGGGTGAGGGCCTCAAGAGAAGCTGTCCTTGGAGCCCCGCCCTCCAGCATATGGAGTTGGTTGGTGTCCCCCAGATCCTGACCCGCGAGGGGTGGCTGGCAGGGGCCAGGGACCCTGGGCCTGGGGGCTGCTGGGGCCAGGGGCTGCTGGGGCTAGGGATTCTAGGGCCCACTGGCTTGGTATCCGCTCTGCTCCCTTCAGTACAGGGAAGATGGAGAGGCCACCCCCCAAGATCAAGGGTGCCTGAGTAAGAGGCCTGGAGATGACAGAGCCCCCCAGGAGCCCAAGTGGGAGCCCGCTGGCTGGGCTGACCTCTGTCCTCTACCTGGGGCCACAGGACCCTGAGGTATCTGACCAGAGGCTGGGCAGACAAGCCCCTCACCCATCCTTGGAGAGATGGTGTCGGAAGAAGTCGTTGGCTGCCAGCTTGATGGCCTTCTCAGGGGTGACGAGGGTCAGGTTCACCGCGGCTCCTGTGGGGCGTCCGGGGGTCAGGCGCGGTCTGCACGCTTGGCGGCCAGGGTGGGGAGGCCCCTGGCCAGCGCTCGCTGGGCTGATTGAGCCCTGCCGCCACTCCTGGCACCTCCTCCTGCCCTCTCACCCACATTTGGGCCTGGTGTGTGCCAGGCGGGGCGGGTACCAGGCGGGATGAGCAGTGCCTCCGCCTCTTCCCCCAGGCTCCCTCCCAGCCCACCTCCATCTGTCTCTGATGCGGCAGGAATGGGCCTCGCCCTGGTGCTTGCGGCCGTGGCGACGAGACCCCTGATTCCCGAGGACCGCCCTGGGGAGCGCCTCCTTTGCCAGCAGGGGCTGGGGCGAGAGGACACAGAGCATGTGGCCTGTGGTGGGCCAGAGCTCGGGGAGGCAGCTGGATCCCCCAGCTCAGGGCTGCGTGGCTCCCGGCCAAATCCGGCCGGACAGTGCTCTAAGCTGCTTTGCCGTAAGGCCCCCCTCCCACCTCCAGGCACAGATGGTCTTGCCGGTCCCAGAGGCAGGGGAGGGGCTGCAGCCTCCACGGGGGACACAGACCCTGCTGTGCCAAGTGCTGGCTCCAGTGGGGGTGGGGCTGGCACCGAGGGAGGGGCCGAGGAGGTCACCGCCAGAGACCCAGGCCCGCACGGGCACAGCCCCCCGGCCACCGCCTGCCCTGCCTCCCACTGCACCCCCGGACCGCCCCCGAGCCTCACCCCGGTACATGCCGAAGTAGCCCTCGGCGCGGATGGTCTTGATGAGGCAGTCGGACCTGCGGCC
>NW_007102041.1:1280-1927 GCF_000164805.1 Carlito syrichta | reverse complement strand
CCGAAGACACGGGTGAGCCACGTCCCGCACGCAGTGGGGCCGGCCCCTTGCCTGTCCAGCCTGGCCGGGGCCCCCAGCCCAGCCACGGCCCGGCCTGACCCAGGCAGAAGCTCTCTGCCCCACCTTCCCCTCTGTCAGTGAGGGATGGGGCAGAGCCGGGCCGCTCCCCACCGGCAGGTGGCCCCCCGCCCGGCCTGCTCACATGCTGGTGTAGATGCGCTGGCCATTCTGCTGGTTCTGCAGCCGCGTCTTCGCCAGGTCGATGGGGAACACGCAGGTGACGCCGATCAGCCCGGCGATGCCGCCATTGATGAGCTTGGCTGGCAGGCTGTGGGGGCAGGGGTCAGCAGGGCTCCCGGCCAGAGGTCGGGTGGGGGCAGGGCTCAGCGCGGCTGGAGTCTCACCTGATCTGCCTATCAGCCATTGAACCCGATAGCACCCAGGTAGGAGCCCAGGAGGCGGCCTGCAGGAGGGTGCGACGGGAGGGCACTCTCCACCTTCAGGGGACTTTCCTGGTGTCAAGGCGGCTGTCCAGGAAGAAAAGGGGCCAGCTCAGGGGCGGGTGGGGCCCTGGAGGAGTGAGCCTCCCTGCCGGGGCTGTCCTGGAAGAAAAGGGGCCGGCTCAGGGGCGGGGGGGGCCCCGGGGG
>NW_007102041.1:0-351 GCF_000164805.1 Carlito syrichta | reverse complement strand
GGGGCGGGCCCGGGGGGGCACTTTCTCTTTCACTTTGGGCGAGCTGGGGCTTCCCGCGAGCGGGAGAGGGTGAGGCGGCTCCTCGGAGCCCAAGAGGGTGGGTCCGACCGGCTGGCCCGGCGTGGCCAGGCCACCCACCCACAGGGACCCCAGGCCCCCCGGGGCCTGTCTGCGCCTGTGGGCTGAGCCCGGCGGGCTTCCTGGATGTGTCTGAAACCCGGCACCCTGTGGGTACCTGCGTGGGGCCGTGGGCGGGGGGGACGCCCTCTCGTGCCCGTGGGGCCCGTGCTGTAAGGGGCAGGTGCACATCAACGGAGCCTCACGGGGCCGGCAGTGGGCACCCGCCAGCAG
>NW_007102040.1:0-624 GCF_000164805.1 Carlito syrichta | reverse complement strand
TTCTGAATTCTTTATCTGTCATCGCAGACAGTTAACTATGGTTAGGATCCCTTGCACAGGTGTGATTATCCGAGGGCAGCGAAATAACGTGGCGCCTGAATGCTTGCGCCGACTTCTTCCCGTTCTAGCAGTGGCGAGAGTGTGCTGCACCGCAGTAACTCGGCGACTTAGGCTGGCTTTGAAGCCGTGGTTGGCGGTTCTCAGCCGGCCGGGACAGCCTTGCCTGCGACTCGGCCACAGCGGCCGCCCCCTCCAGCTCCGCCGGCGCTCGCTGCGCCGGAGCCGGACCCAAAGCCGCCCAGCTGCCGGGGCCCGCTCCGGCGGCCCTGGCGGCCTTCGCTGTCCGCTCGCGGGTGCCCTTCCTTCCCCGGGGCGAGGCGGCCTTTCCCACCCAGAGAAGCCCGGGCTCCGCGGAGGGCAGGTCCGGCCGCCGGCGCCGGCCGCCGGGCTGCGGCTCCGCCCGGGACGCGCCGGGGAGGCGCCTTCGGCCGGCGGCGGGCGGGCCGGGCCGGGCCCCCTCGCGGGGGCGGCGCCTGCCAGCCGGGGGCGGGGGGCTCGGCGGGCGCAGGCGCGAGTCGTCGCTCCTCTCGCGGAGCGGGCCGGCGCGGACGCGGGCGGGCGGGG
>NW_007102039.1:0-467 GCF_000164805.1 Carlito syrichta | reverse complement strand
TGAGTTGGAGTCTCACTCTGTCGCCCAGGCTGGAGTGCAGTGGCACACTCATGGCCACCCCAGCGTCAACCTGCTGGACTCAGGCGATCCTTCTGCCTCAGCTTTCAAAGTAGTTGGAACTATAGGCATGCACTACCGGACCTGGCTAATTTTTTTTTGCATTTTATTGTAGAGACGAGGTCTCGACAAGGTACCCGGGCTGGTCTCGAACCCACGGACTCGGGCAATCCACTCACCTCGACCTCCCAAATTGCTGGGATTACAGGCTAAGCCACCAATCCTGGCTTGATTTATATCTTAATAGAAGTTTAGGTTACGTAGACATCAACATTTATCTAAAATTTGTTTATTTCATTGCATGTAAATTTTAACTTAAAAAAGAATCATAAAGCTGGGATCGGTGGCTTAGCCTGTAATCCCATGTCTTTGGGAGGCTGAGGTGAGTGGATTGCCTGAGCCCGCGGGTT
>NW_007102038.1:0-349 GCF_000164805.1 Carlito syrichta | reverse complement strand
TCACCTCAGCCTCCCAAAGGCACGGGATTACAGGCTGAGCCACCGAGCCCGGCTGTACTAAGTATTTTTATGCTATCATTAATGGGATTATTTTCTTGATTTCTTTTTCAGCTAGGTTACTATTTGTGTATAAAAGTGTTACTGATTTTTGTATGCTTATTTTATATCCTGCAACTTTACTGGATTCATTTATTAGTTCTAACATTGTGTGTGTGTGTGTACTATTTGGGGTTTTCTGCATAAGATTATGCCATCTGCAAACAGAAATAATTTTATTTTTTCATTCTAATATGGATAGCTTTCTTTTTTTTCTTGCCTGATTGTTGTTACTAGCACTTTCAGTACTATG
>NW_007102037.1:0-300 GCF_000164805.1 Carlito syrichta | reverse complement strand
GTGCGGTGGCCGCCCCCGGCCACTGCAGCCTCAACCTACTGGGCTCTGGTGATCCTTCCACCTGAGCCTTAGAAGTAGCTGGAACTACAGGCGGGTGCTACCATGCCCAGCTATTTTTTTTTTAATTTATTGTAGAAATGAGGTCTCACCAAGTTGCCCAGGCAGGTCTAGAAACCGCGGGATAGGGCAATCCACTCACCTCGGTCACCCAAAGCACTGGGATTACAGTCTGAGCCACCAAGCCTGACCTAGTATCAGACTTTAAATGACACAAAAGAAATAATGTATTTGAGGTCAACT
>NW_007102036.1:0-344 GCF_000164805.1 Carlito syrichta | reverse complement strand
ATAAAAGTACTTTACAAAAATACAACATTTCATTATAATAAATACTCTCAGAAGTGTAGAAAAGGGAATTAAAAAAAATCTATAATAATATAATACTTAGTACTGTAAGATTGAATTATTTCCCCTCAAATTGGTGGGGAAAAAAACTTGAAAAAATAATTTTACCCACTCTTACTATATATCATGGTACTCATTTTTATTTTTATTTTATTTTATTTTATTTTATTTTATTTTATTTATTTATTTTTTTGAGTTAGAGTCTCACTCTGTTGCCCAGACTGGAGTGCAGCCTCGACCTGCCGGGCTCCGGTGATCCTTCCACCTCAGCCTTCCAAGTAGCTGGA
>NW_007102035.1:0-330 GCF_000164805.1 Carlito syrichta | reverse complement strand
CGCCTCAGCCTTCCAAGTAGCTGGAACTACAGGTGCGTGCTACCACGCCCAGCTAATTTTTGATTTATTGTACAGACGAAGTCTCGCCAAGTTCCCCGGGCGAGTCTCGAACCCGTGGGCTCAGGTAATCCACTCGCTTTGGCCTCCCCAAGGCCTGGGATCACAGTCTGAGCCACTGAGCCCAGCCCTGATTGTGTTTATAACAGTCTCCTGTCATTCCCTAAGACTCAATCACTTCTAGTCAGGCTAGAGAGGTGAGCTAAATGGGGCTGTGGTAGGAGTCACCATTCCAGTGGCTCTTTTTTTTTTTTTTTTTGAGTTGGAGTCTCA
>NW_007102034.1:0-310 GCF_000164805.1 Carlito syrichta | reverse complement strand
CTCTGCTCTGATAATTGCCTCAGTGTGTGGAACTCCTCTACAATGAGTGCCCCTGGGACTCTCTTTCCTCCATTATTTGTACCCCAGTCATTGTTCCTTCTCTTTGAATGGTGCCTAGTGGCTGGTCCTCCTCCATTATGGGTGTGCCAGTGACAGGACCTCTCCCATAATGTATGCCCCAGAGACTTTGCTATCCCAGTTATTAGTGCCTTTCATGTATGATGGATGCCATAGTGACTACCCTCCTCTGTTATGGGTCTTCAAGTTACTGAATTTCCTTCAAAGTTGATCTTCCACTGACTCACCCTCC
>NW_007102033.1:0-312 GCF_000164805.1 Carlito syrichta | reverse complement strand
TCTGAGAAGCACTAAGGCGAGGGCAGTGTGTCTCGGAGGGGACCTCCCAGCTTGGCTACTGCTTCTGACAATGCTCCCTCTTCTCTGTCCCTTGCAGACAGTCGAGCCTGTGGACCAGCTGCTTCGAAAAGTGGACCCAGCCAAAGACAGGGAGCTGTGGGTCAGAGAGCACAAGACGGGCAACATTCGCCCTGTGGACATGGAGATCTAGATGGGCCTGCGCAGCTTTGGGGGCGGGGGGGTCCTGCTGAGGAGAGGGGCTGGGGGTCCCATAGAGAGGAGATGACGGCTCCTGCCGTGGGGCCCACTGCT
>NW_007102032.1:0-342 GCF_000164805.1 Carlito syrichta | reverse complement strand
GGGTTACATGCAACAAACCCAGACATCAAGACATTAATGGAGAGAATTAAAAAAAAACGAGGAGAGACAAGAGGAAAATAGGAAGGAACTGATGTCAGAAATGACAGCAGTAAAAAATACTGTGATGGAAATGAATAATAAACTAATAAGCATGAAAAGTAGAATCAGCCAAGCAGAAGAAAGAATCTCAGAGCTCGAAAACCAAAACACAGAACTAACCCAAACTGTCAAAAGCATCGAAAAGAAACTCAAAAACACAGAACAAAACCTGCAAGAGATGAATTCACTTCAAGAGACCAAACCTAAGAGTAATTGGGCTTCCTGAGGCAGAGAGAGAAACAG
>NW_007102031.1:0-302 GCF_000164805.1 Carlito syrichta | reverse complement strand
CTTGGGGCACATTTCTCCCCTCATGGAGAGATACAGCAGGAATGCATCCAGGGAGCCTCGAGAACTCCCACTCCAAAGGGTGGCAGCCATTGGGGTGTTTTGGGCTGGATGGTGCTGAGCATGGGGACCCTTGTATGTGGGGGGAGCATGGGGGAAGGACTTAGGGAAGAAGGTTTGCAGGAGAATGGATTTCTTTGTTGACTTACATTTTCTCTCTCTCTTTCTTTCTTTCTTTCTTTCTTTCTTTCTTTCTTTCTTTCTTCCTTCCTTTCTTTCTTTTCTTTCTTTACTTTCTTTTCTTT
>NW_007102030.1:0-368 GCF_000164805.1 Carlito syrichta | reverse complement strand
CCAGCCACTGCAGCCTCGACCTGCTGGGCTCCGGCGATCCTTCCGCCTCAGCTTTCCAAGCAGCTGGAACTACAGGCGCGCGCTACCACGCCCAGCTAGTTTTTGATTTATTGTAGAGATGAGGTCTCGCCAAGTTGCCCAAGTGGGTCTCAAACCTGTGGGCTCAGGCAATCCACTCACCTCAGCCTCTCAAGGCGCAGGATTACAGGTTGAGCCACCGAGCCTGGCTTTTATTTTATTTTATTTTGGCTCTTTGAATGTGTTATTCTACTTCCTTCTGGCCTCCATTGTTTCTGCTGAGAAATCAGCTGTTGGTCTTTGTGTGTGTGTGTGTGTGTGTGTGTGTGTGTGTGTGTGTGTGTGTGTGT
>NW_007102029.1:0-383 GCF_000164805.1 Carlito syrichta | reverse complement strand
TCGCGTGTCTGGGACACGGGGTGGCCTGGGGGGGCGGACGTCCTAGCGGGAGGCCCTCGCTGGACGACCACACACGCGGTGGACGGCCCGACGGGTGTCCCCTGTCATAAGGACAGTACCTGGGGGAGGGGGACGGGGAGCAGGACGGGGAAGGACGCCCCACGCGACACGGCCTCACACGGGGCGGGCCGCCTTCACACGGGACCGTCTCCCAACACTGAGTCCACGCATACGGGGGGCTCAGCGGGATGTCTCCTTCCCTGGACACCCCACCTCCCTGGACACCGGCTCTCTCTGGACGGCCCCTTCCCTGGAGACCACCACCCTGGATGTCCCGCCCCCCGGATGCCTCCCCTTCCTGGACGACGCCTCTCCTGGCGTGA
>NW_007102028.1:0-305 GCF_000164805.1 Carlito syrichta | reverse complement strand
GGAAACACAAACGTCCAAGAATAGCCAGAACAATCCCAGCAAAACAACAACAACAAAAAAAAAAAAAACAGGTGGTATCACATTACCAGACTTCAATCTTTAGCATAAAGCTACAATTATCAAAACAGCTTGATATAGATCAATGGAATAGAATTGAGATTCCAGAAACAAAACCTCAATTTCTCACCCAACTCATCTTCGGCAAGGTCTCCACCACCTACCACTGGGGAGAGGAAAACCTATTTAGTAAATGGTGCTGGGAAAACGGGCTGACCACATGCAGAAGATTGAAACAGGACCTCTAT
>NW_007102027.1:0-319 GCF_000164805.1 Carlito syrichta | reverse complement strand
GGGGGGGGGAAAGGAACACTTCTACACTTCTGGTGGGAATGCAAACTAGTGTAACCTCTTTGGAAGACAGTGTGGCAATTTCTAAAAGAACTAGAAATTGACCTTCCATATGAACCAGCAATTCCCCTGTTGGGAATATACCCAGAGAAACTCAAATCGTTCTACAAAAAAGATACCTGCACACATATGTTTATTGCAGCTCTATTCACAAGCAAAAACATGAAACCAACCATGCTGCCCATCAAAGCTGGACTGGATTAAAAAATGTGGTACATATATACAATGGAATATTATTCAGTCATAAAGAAGGACAAACATA
>NW_007102026.1:0-400 GCF_000164805.1 Carlito syrichta | reverse complement strand
CAATCCACTCACCTCGGTCTCCCAAAGTGCTGGGATTACAAGCTGAGCCACCGAGCCCGGTAGCATTATCACCTTTTCATTCTTCTTTTGTTTGTTTGTTTTGAGTTGGGGGTGTTACACTGTCACCCAGGCTGGAGTGCAGAGGCAAGACCACTGCTCACTGCAGTCTCGAACTCCTGGGCTCAAACAGTCCTTCTGCTTCAGCCTTCCAAGTAACTGAAACTACTGGTGCATACCACCATGTCTAATTTTTTGATTTTTTTTTTTTTTGAGTCGGAGTTTCACTCTGTCACTCAGAGACTGGAGAGCAGTGGAACGCTCCCGGCCACCGCAGCCTCGATCTGTTGGGCTCCGGCGATGCTTCCGCCTCAGCCTTCCAAGTAGCTGGAACTACAGGCGA
>NW_007102025.1:0-425 GCF_000164805.1 Carlito syrichta | reverse complement strand
TTTTTTTTTTTTTTTTTGGAGTTGGAGTCTCACTCCGTGGCCCAGGCTGGAGTGCCGTGGCAGGCTCACAGTTCCCCCAGCGTCGATCTGCTGAACTCCAGCGATCCCTCCGCCTCTGCCCTTCAAACAGCTGGAACTACCAGCGTGTGCTGCCCCGCCCAGCTAAATTTTTTAAAAAATTTATTGTAGAGATGAGATCTCGTCAAGTTGCCTGGGTGAGTCTCGAACCCGTGGACTCAGGCAATCCACTCGCCTCGGCCCTCCGAAGTGCTGGGATTACAGGCTGAGTCAATGCGCCCAGCCCCCCAAAATATGTTTTAATTGGTTACTGCAGCGTTAGCAAAATGATACTGATTTTTTTGTTTGTTTGTTTCTCTGCGTGGGAGTCTCACTCTCTCGCCCAGACTGGAGCCTCGACCCGCTGG
>NW_007102024.1:0-326 GCF_000164805.1 Carlito syrichta | reverse complement strand
TAAGTCAGAGTCTCACTGTTGCCCAGGCTGGAGTGCAGTGGCACACTTATGGCTACCACAGCCTTGACTTGCTGGATTCAGGTGATCCTTCCACCTCAGCCTCCCAAGTAGCTGGGACTACAAGCATGTGCCAGCATACCGGGTTCATTTTTTGATTTAGTGTACAGAAAAGGTCTCACCAAGTTGCCCAGGCTGATCTCAAAACCCTGAGCTCAAGCCAGGCTCGGTGGCTCAGCCTGTAATCCCACGCCTTTGGGTGGCTGAGATGAGTGAATTGCCTGAGCCCACGGGCTCGAGACCCGCCTGGGCAGCGAGACCTCATCTCT
>NW_007102023.1:0-1038 GCF_000164805.1 Carlito syrichta | reverse complement strand
GAGCCCAGCAGGTCGAGGCTGCGGTGACCGGGAGCGGCCACTGCACTCCAATCTGGGTGACAGAGTGAGACTCCAACTCAAAACAAAAACAAAAACAAAAACAAAAACACCAAAGAAGTCTGTTCTAAAGAGTAGAAATATACTTATTTATAATGAATGCAGTTTTTCTCTCAAATTCTTCGTCATGAGGTAGTAGCCCTAAAATATAGTCTGAAAATACACAAGTACATTTTGAACTATCAAAAAATTAAATAGTTAATGTATATTCAGTCATACAGATATGTTTGTGTTTACATACTTTTCAATCTTAAGTAAAATGTAAATCAGATCAATTTTCTCCTGGATTTATGATGTCTATCAATGTATACAAGAGCTACAGGTGCTAGTGAAACAATATCTAAAAAATAAACAAGTGAGACGGGAACAAGATGGTGACGGCATAGATGAACTTGTGAGATTCTCCAAATGTGAGCTCCCAAAAAGACTCTTACTTCTCTTCCCCCATCCCCCAGCCCACCACCAGCTGCACTGGTGTGAGGACCCAGGACCTTTGGTCCCACGCAGGGCCAGATATTGCAGCCCCCTGCTGCTGCTGTTCCACTGTGTGCATGGGAGTCTCGGGTTCCAGCCCCCTCCCAGCTCCCTCCCTGGCTACATCGTCTCCAGCCCAGCACCTGGCACCAAGCCGCCAGTCACTCAGGGAGGCTCTTGGTGCTGCCCCTCAGAGACACCAGTCCCATTCCTGTCTGAAGTACCCTGTGGGGGGCCTAGGGACACTCTCATCACTCACCACCTGCCCTTTGGAGCTTTGGAGCTCTGGAACTCCGGGCCCACCCTGGCTGAGGCACTCAGTGCAAGACCTCAAGCTGGGGGACTCAGACAAGTGGAGAAAAACAGATCTACAAAAACTGCCTCACCATTCTCCAGGCAGAGACTTCCATTGCCCCACCCACCTATCAACAAACTTTATCTCAGCTCCTAAGGCAATGTTGTGAAACAGGAAACATAGCCCCACCCCTATGCTGCAAGGAAAAACAA
>NW_007102022.1:0-311 GCF_000164805.1 Carlito syrichta | reverse complement strand
GTCTTTGTGGGTTTTGGGGGGACCTTGTTGTTGTCATTGTTTATTTTTATTCCACTGTGGTCCGAGAAAGTGCATGGCAGAATTTCAGTCTTTTTAAATTTGCTTATGCTTCATTTATGGCCAAGAATGTGGTTGATCTTGGAATATGTCCTGTGCAGTGATGAGTAGAGTGTGTATTCTCTGATCTTTGGATGGAGTGTTCTGTAGGTATCAATTAAGTCCATTTGGTCCAGGTCACATCGAGGTTCCGAATCTCATTGCTGATTTTTTGTCCCGATGATCTGTCGAGGGTTATGAGTGGGGTATTAAAG
>NW_007102021.1:0-306 GCF_000164805.1 Carlito syrichta | reverse complement strand
TGTTTTGATTTCATCATTGACCCAGGAGTTGTTTAGCATCATGCTGTTTAGTGTCCATGTGTTTGTGGGTTTTAGGAGGACCTTGTTGGTGTTGATTTTTATTTTTATTCCACTGTGGTCCGAGAAGGTACATGGTAAAATTTCGGTGCTTTTAAATTTGCTTAAACTTAATTTATGACCAAGTATGTGGTCAATCTTAGAGTACAGCCCATGTGGTGATGAGTAGAATGTATATTCTGTGGTCTTTGGATGGAGTGTTCTGCAGGTATCAATTAAGTCCATTTGGTCAAGAGTCACATTGAGGTT
>NW_007102020.1:0-338 GCF_000164805.1 Carlito syrichta | reverse complement strand
TTTTTTGAATCAGTGTCTCCCTCTGTTTCCCAGGTTGGAATGCATGGTGTGATCATGGCTCACCATAGCTTCAATCTTTTGGGCTCAGGTGATCCTCCGGGCTCAGGTGATCCTCCAACCTCAGCCTCCCATGTAACTGGGACTACTACAGGTATGCACCACCATGCCTGGCTAATTTCTTTCTTTTTTTTTTTGTAGACACAATATCTCGCTATGTTGTCTAGGCTGGACTCAAACTCCCGGACTCAAGGATTCCTCCCACCTTGGTCTCTCAAAATGCTAAGATTACAGGCATGAGGCACCATGCCTAGCCATGTTTTAATTTCTAATTAGTTTTT
>NW_007102019.1:0-373 GCF_000164805.1 Carlito syrichta | reverse complement strand
CGCGCCTGTAGTTCGGGCTATTTGGAGGGCTGAGACGGAAGGATCGCTGGAACCCATGGGTCGACTCTGGGGTGGTCGTGAGTGTACCACTGCACTCCAGCCTGGGAGACGGAGTGAGACTCCAGCTCAAAAAAAAAAAAGGAAAAGAGGGAGGTGGTGTCCAGAGTCCTCAAAGAGCAGAAAATGACTGTCCCAAGCAGGCCTCTGTCAGGCTGGGCCGGTTTCCTGCCATCTGGACACTTGGCCCCAATGGCTTTCCCCTTGAAGGCCAGGCCGGGTGCCGGGTTTGAACTCAGATCACTGAGTGGGGAGCTGCAGTCAGTGTCTTGGGTCCTAGGGGGAGGAAAGGAGGAACCCCTCTGATCCCCGCTCT
>NW_007102018.1:0-311 GCF_000164805.1 Carlito syrichta | reverse complement strand
TGGCAAGCCAGCATGCTAGCTTGGTAGCTAGCTAGTTATGTCAGCTGTCTAGGCAGCTGGTTAGATAGTTAAGTGACTAAGTTAAGTCAGCTGACTAGTCAGCTTGCTAGGTAGGTAGCTTGCCAGTTATGTCAGTTCGCTAGACAGTTTGCTAGCAAGATAAAACACCTAGTTAATTTAGCTGGATAGACAGCTGGCTAGCTATGTAGAAAGCTAGTTAATTCAACTGGCTAGAAAGCAGGTCAGCTAGTTAAAACAGCTAGTTCATTTAACTGGCTAGCCAGTTGGCTAGCTAGGTAGTGACCTAGTTA
>NW_007102017.1:0-388 GCF_000164805.1 Carlito syrichta | reverse complement strand
TTTTTTGAGTTGGAGTCTCACTCTGTCTCCCAGACTGGAGTGCAGTGGCTGCTCCCGGTCTCTGCAGCCTCGACCTGCTGGGCTCCGGCGATCTTTCCGCCTCAGCCTTCCAAGTAGATGGAACTACAGGCGTGCACTACCACACCCAGCTTACTTTTTTGATTTATTGTAGAGATGAGGTCTCGCCAAGTTGCCCAGGCGGATCTCGAACCCGCGGGCTCGGGCAATCCACTCACCTCAGCTTCCCAAAGCGCAGGAGTACAGGCTGAGCCACCGAGCCTGGCACAATTTTTTATAAATAAATTCGTTCTTTTTGTTGTTGTTGTTTTGTTTTGAGTTGGAGTCTCACTCTGTCGCCCAGACTCGAGTGCAGTGGCCGCTCCCGGCC
>NW_007102016.1:0-350 GCF_000164805.1 Carlito syrichta | reverse complement strand
GGCCGCCCCCAGCTGCGGCCTGCCCTGATGAGCCTGTCCTCCGACCGCCGTCCGCTGTCCGCTCCCGCTCGGTCCTGCCCGGCTTGTGCCTCCCCCGGTGGGGTGGGAGCCCATCCAGCCTGGCCCCTCCTCCGCCACGCAGCCTCTGGGCCCGCCTCTGAGCATGGGCTCGGAGCCAGCCTGGCACTGGGGTGATGGCCCGGCCGGTCCTGTGGCCGGAGGGAGGGCTGGGCTCTGGCACTGACCGCACGCTCCTGGCCTTCCCACTGCAGTTCCAGCAGACCTCGGAGCATGCGCTGTTCTCTTGCTCCGTGGTGGACGTCTTCTCCCAGCTCAACCAGAGCTTTGAG
>NW_007102015.1:0-344 GCF_000164805.1 Carlito syrichta | reverse complement strand
CTTGGCCTCCATTTACTCTGGTGAAGTCTAGTCTGTCTCCTGCACTGATGTTGGGTGGGTTCCTGTAGTCAGCTGGGCACTGCCTCGAGAGGACACTTTGTGTGAGAGGCCTGGAGTCCGTGGTCTTGGGGTGTGTGTCCTCTTCTGTGCTGACCTTGTTCACACCTGTACCCAGTTGACAGTCATGTATAGGAAAGAGTGGAACTTGTACATGCATGTGTGGGAGCTTGTGCATGTGTGTGGGGGAGTGTAGAGCTTATACACATGCGTGTTGGAGTGTGGCACTCTAGAAATGCTTGTAGAAGGACCACTCGGCTGACTCAACACCTAGGTTGCACATTTTT
>NW_007102014.1:0-302 GCF_000164805.1 Carlito syrichta | reverse complement strand
GTGGCTATTGTGAATGGAATTGTGTTTTTTATTTGGGTTTTTGTTTGTTTATTATTGGTAGAGAAAAATGCGATTGTCTTTTGTACATTTATTTTGTATCCTGAGTTTTTGCCAAAGGCCTTTATCAGTGTAAGGAGGTTTTTGACAGATTGTCTTGGGTTTTGAAGGTACACAATCATATCATCTGCAAAAAGTGATAACCTGACTTCCACTTTTCCTATTTGGATACCCCTGATTGCCTTCTCTTCTCTGATTACTCGAGCCAGGACTTCCAATACTATGTTGAACAGGAGGGGTGAGAG
>NW_007102013.1:0-568 GCF_000164805.1 Carlito syrichta | reverse complement strand
TCCTTCCCTGATCTCTTGTCATAACTAGGTCAGATGTTTCTCTGTGCTGTGCTCACAGTACTGTTTTCATTTCTAGTCATGGAGCTTATCTGTCTGTATCTCATCAGATTGTAAATTCTCTAGGGGTAAGGATCTTGTTTCCATTCCTAATGTTTAATGCAGAAACAGGCATTTGGTACTTTTGAATGATAGAAATAAATAAATGATGTGATCTCTTTTTTTGGAATAATTGGTGAGCTAGTGATTCAATCCAAATATATTTCCTCTCAGAGTTTTATATTATAATTACCTATCAATTGCATGCTCACTGTATGCTATAACAATGGAAAAGTTCAAGAAAATTGCATTGGTACTGTGACCAGTACTCTCAAATTTAATGATTTACCATCCAAAGTTCCAAGTTCCTACAATATCTAGGGATTTACATTCATAAGATAAATCTTTAACAAGAATATATAGTTGTTAGTTTAGAACAGATACTGATTTCATCCTGGGAACTCAGAGGAGCAGAAGGATGGCAAATAGGAGTAGTTTTTCTTTCCAGTAAGAAGAGAAGTAATTAGATGAC
>NW_007102012.1:0-364 GCF_000164805.1 Carlito syrichta | reverse complement strand
CTCTGTTGCCCAGGTTGGAGTACAGAGGCATGCTCACGGCCACCACAGCCTCAGCCTGCTAGGTTCAGGCAATCCTTCTGCCTCAGCCTTTCAAGTAACTGGAACCGCAGGGGCATGCCACCAGACCTGGCTAATTTTTTTTGTTTATTATAGAGATGAGGTCATGCCAAGTTGCCCAGGCTGGTCTTGAACCCCTTTGGACTCAGGCAGTCCTCTGGCCTCCGCCTCCCAAAGTGCTGAGGTTACAGGCATGAGCCACTGCACCCGGCTGCTTCTGAGTTTAAAAAGCCGGGCTTGGTGTCTCAGCCTGTAATCTCGCGCCTTTGGGAGGCTGAGGTAAGTGGATTGCCTGAGCCCACGGGTT
>NW_007102011.1:0-380 GCF_000164805.1 Carlito syrichta | reverse complement strand
CCACTCACCTCAGCCTCCCAAAGGCGCGGGATGACAGGCTGAGCCACCGAGCCCAGCGGGGGTCGGTTCTTGGGGTCGAGAGGCCGGTCAGGGCTGCAGTTCCCCGTCCTGGAGGCCACCGTGTCCCCCAGCAGCACAAAGTGGGACCCACAGAGGTTCCCATCATCCACTCACTTGCCCCCAATCCCTAGGAGTCCCATCCCCGCCCCGGCTATGAGATGGCCATCACTTCCTGCTGCTCTACCCAGTCTAGCCCACACCCAGCCTAGCCCACCCGGTCTAGCCCACACCCACCCGTCCCTCCAGACACTGACACCCTCAGGGCAGAGGCCTGCTTTCCCTCTCCCCTCCCTCCTGCGAGAAGGCCCCCCCCCCGGGAG
>NW_007102010.1:0-327 GCF_000164805.1 Carlito syrichta | reverse complement strand
AGGGCTGAAGGGAGCCCCCTGAGCTGCCTCGGTGCACCCTGCGGGCCGAGGCGGGAGGGAGGCTGGGCCCCCGCGCCCACGTACGTCGTAGCCGGTGATGGCGATGAGGTGCATCGAATCGTTCACGGCCTTGAGGATGCCCAGGATGGAGCTCAGCGCCTCCTGCAGGTCCTCGGCGCCCTCGCAGCTCTTGCTGTACTTCAGCATTTCCTGGGGGTGCACAGGCAGGGCCCGCTGGCTACCCCCCAGGGCAGCAGGCTCCCAAGAACGCGGACCCTTCAGAGCGAGGCCTGGCTACAGGCACGGGGGTCCCGAGGACAGGCCGCC
>NW_007102009.1:0-455 GCF_000164805.1 Carlito syrichta | reverse complement strand
CGTGGGGATTCCCTCCCTCCTGGGGCCGAGGGCGCCCTCCCCGGGACAGGGCCCACGGAGGGAAGGCACGGCCTCCGAGGGCCTCTGCGTCCGAGGATGCCCTGCAGAAACACCACACGCGCGCAGGCCAAGGCAGACGCGACCTGAGGGTCTGCCGCGGGGTGGGTGGCTCTGGACTCGACCACCGGGGAGCGCCCAGCCGCTGCGAGCCCAGGGCCGCCGTCCCCACGGAAACGCAGGGACTCCCGCAGGCCGAGCTGGAAAGGGAAGGGCAGGCGCGGCCCCCCGACACGGCCTTCCCTGTAAACACCGGCCCGAGAGGCAGAGGGAGAGAGAGCCGAAGGGGAGGGGCGGGCGAGGAGAGGGAGCGAGAAGGGCGGAGAGCCGGGGCGCAGGGAGGGAGGGGAGAGGCCTCGTCATCGGCATCGCGGGCCACACGCCCCTCGGGGGGCCGG
>NW_007102008.1:0-758 GCF_000164805.1 Carlito syrichta | reverse complement strand
AGAAACACCTGTATTTGACATTATTCTGATGCAGAAGAAGTAAAGACATTACCCACAGGCTGCTAATTTGGTTGGATTTAATGATATTTCACTACTACAGGTTATTTTTAAGTGCAAGAATAGTTTTGAGAACATTTTTCTTTGTATTGTCATTTTCATGACTATCCTTGAAAATAACTTGTTGTTCCTGTTGGTTAAAAAATCACAGTTGGGCTAAAAGATAGTTATTATTAACCTTAAAGACTTTTGTATTTCCCTAGTTATTATCTGTAAGTCCAGTCCTTTTGCATACTACACATCACCACTGATCACCGTCTCCTTGAATACATACTTTTTTTTTATGTCTACTCATCTGCCTTTTCTTTTTACTACCTGGTTATTCTGTCTCAGACACTGCTTACTTCCCCTTTTGGCTACTAAATGCTGAGATTTTCAAGGCTCTGTATGAGAATTTCAATCGTTTCTTCCTCTACAAGAAACTTTATCAGTCCCATGTGTTTATATGTCTTCCATTTGTTCATACTCCTCAATTTTAATTCCTGGCTAAACTGAACCCTTAACAACTATGTACATTTGTCAACCAGATCTTCTAGTTTCAACTCTACATAACCAAAACCAGACTAATGTTTTCTTTTCCCAAATGTGTACCTCTTCCACTCTAGGTAAATGGCTTTCACCTTTTACCACTGCATTCTGTTTCAAATCCCAGGGATGATCATTTATCCCTTCTCTTATACTATATGATCAAATCCAGTTCA
>NW_007102007.1:0-369 GCF_000164805.1 Carlito syrichta | reverse complement strand
TGCCTGCCTCCGGGAGGGGGAGGGACAGGGGGCGGACGGGTGGCTGGGAGGGGGCCTTACTCCAAGGAGGGTGACTCTCCCAGGCCCCAGAATAGCTCCTGGACTCAAGCCCAGGGCCCGGCCTGGGACGAGGCTCCGAGGGTCGGCTGGCCTGGGCTATTTTTACCTCCCGCCTCCCTTGCTGGTCCCCCCACCTGACATCTTGCTGCATAGTCTGACACTGGATCCCCGCCCCTTCCCCTTCCCCAGCCCGTGCCCCCACCCCACCTCATCCTCTGTGGACACTGGAGTCTGGAATAAATACTGTCTGTCACATCGACACCATCCTGCGGCCAGAACCTCCTCTGGGGGCGGGGAGGGGAAGGGAGG
>NW_007102006.1:0-886 GCF_000164805.1 Carlito syrichta | reverse complement strand
TCAGATTTTGTTTGGAAGAACCACCCTCAACTGAGGTTCCTCACAATCTTCACAGGTCAGTCAAATACATAGTCACGTTCTTAAATTGCACATAATTCAAGAAAATGAGCAGACATGAGAGTACTAGCTTTCTGTTGTACAACAAATCTCTAATAAAACTTAACCATATAAACAACAGGCACTTTTTATCTTAGTATCTGTAGGTTTGAAGTCTGTGCTTGGATTAGCTATATCCTTTGCCTGGAGTCTCATTGGCTGAAATCAAAATGTCAGCTGAGACTGTGATCTCATCTGAGCAAAGAACCATTCTTAGCTTCTACAGGCTGTCTTAGCTCCTTACCTCATGGCCCCTTCCTAAGCAGTTCACAGTATGATTGTTATAAAATGAAAGGCCTGAAGAGATAACCCGATGTGAAATATAGACCAAAAGATGGAAAGTATATTAGACAGATTATGAGGCACAAAACTCAAATGGGAAATTGTTGACAATGTCAAATTAGAGTTCCAGGGAGAAGAAAATAAAAAATGAGCAGGAGGCATAATTCAAAGAGACAGTGGCTTATACTTTTGCATTTTGATGGTAGTTCAACAAATACAAAGCAATATATATGTATTGCTAACATTTTGGAAGTTCAAAACAAAGAGATTTTAAAATTAGCCAAAGAGAAACATGATATCTACAATGGAATAAAATTTTAATAGTAACAGTGGAAATGAAATGATACTAGAGTAATACCAATAAAGTACCAAAAGAAAATATCTGTTATCTTAGGATTTATGCTAGCTAAAGTACCATTAAAGAATGAAAAAAATAAAGACATTTTCAAACTTACCAAAGCTCAGAATGTTTTGTATCAGTGCACCTTTACTTAAGTAACACCAAATG
>NW_007102005.1:0-326 GCF_000164805.1 Carlito syrichta | reverse complement strand
TTTCTCGTTGGCTTGATTTCTAAGCTCAAAATGATGCCTTGTCCTGCCCCTATGATGGAGACAGTATACATTTCTTTTCCCTGCCACTGAAATCTGCACCCTTCCAGATGTAGAAAGGTAAAGTTTCAAAATGGAAAAACTTCTTGATCTCTGTGATATTTGTTTCAGGTTTTTAAGAATGTGATACTAAGAAATTTGCAAATCTAAATAAAGATTATTTTATATGGCTTAATGTTTCTTTAAACCATATGTCAATATAAGGACACCGAAAAATAAATCAATGTTGCCTGATACAGCTGCCTGCCTGTGCTGACTGAGAAGGAATG
>NW_007102004.1:0-322 GCF_000164805.1 Carlito syrichta | reverse complement strand
GGGAGGGGCACGGGCGGGGCTGCAGGGCTGCGCCTTGCGGCCGGCGTGTGTGCAGACGGGCGCGGTGGGGACACTCACGTGTGCACAACCCCGTGCAGGCCAAGGACAGCGATGATGACGACGACGTGGCTGTCGCCGTGGACCGAGACCGCTTCATGGATGAGTTCTTTGAGCAGGTGGGAGCCAGCACACCCCACGCCTCCCCGCCCACTGAGAGGCCTCGGGGGCCACCTCCCTCCTCTGAACCCGGCCCGGGCTCCCACCCACCCGGGCCTGGCTCAGCAGCCCCGCAGCACCAGCCGTGAACCCATCTGGAGGGTCC
>NW_007102003.1:0-300 GCF_000164805.1 Carlito syrichta | reverse complement strand
TTGGCACAGGGCTCACATAAGCAAAGTACTGAGGAAAGAAGCAGCCTAGTGGGAGTGGGGCAGCCAGGGGCAGGAGATGAGAGAAGAAAAACCTGAGGTTGCAGAGAGATCAGGGAGGGCTCAGAGGGACAGGAGTGAAATAGATACCTGGGGAGCTACATACAGAATGGTATGGGCCTATCTGAATTGTACATTGCTCTGTAGGTTACAAAGAGAATAGATTCAGGAAGGCAAGAGTGCAAATCAGGAGACAAGTCAGAAGTCTAGAGCAATAGGTGAGTCAATAGATGGTGAGGGCCT
>NW_007102002.1:0-308 GCF_000164805.1 Carlito syrichta | reverse complement strand
GTTTTCTTATTATGTAGTCAATTTCCTTGATTGTTATTGGTCTATTTAGGGTCTCAATTTTTTCTTGTTTCAACCTAGGCAGGTTGTGTGATGTCAAAAGTCCTCCATTTTCTGAAGGTTTTCAAGTTTGTTTCCATACAAGTGTGCGTAGTAGTCTCTAATCTTTTGTATTTCTTCAGGGTCAGATATGAATTCATCTTTTATGTTTCTGATTGTGCTTATTTGGGTTTTTTCTCTTTTTTTCTTGATCAGTCTAGCTAGGGGACCATCGATCTTGTTTATCCTTTTGAAGAACCAGCTTTTTGTTT
>NW_007102001.1:0-308 GCF_000164805.1 Carlito syrichta | reverse complement strand
TAGGTCTCTGATCCATTTGGAGTTAACCTTTGTGCATGGGGATAGATAGGGGTCCTGTTTCAATCTTCTGCATGTGGTCAGCCAGTTTTTCCAGCATAAGGAAACATTTACTGAATAGGTTCTCCTCTCCCCAGTGGTAGGTGGTGGAGGCTTGTTGAAGATGAGTTGGTTGAGAAATTGAGGTTTTGCTTCTGCAATCTCAATTCTACTCCATTGACCTATATGCCTGTTCCTATACCAATACCAAGCTGTTTTGATGATTGTAGCTTTATAGTAAAGTTTGAAGTCTGGTAATGTGATACCACCTG
>NW_007102000.1:0-405 GCF_000164805.1 Carlito syrichta | reverse complement strand
GAGGGCCTGGCCGCCGAGCGCTCGCCGCTGCCGCCCGGCGCCGCCGAGGACGCCAAGCCCAAGGACCTGTCCGACTCCAGCTGGATCGAGACGCCCTCCTCCATCAAGTCCATCGACTCGAGCGACTCGGGGATTTACGAGCAGGCCAAGCGGCGGCGGATCTCGCCCGCCGACACGCCGGTGTCCGAGAGCTCGTCCCCGCTCAAGAGCGAGGTGCTGGCCCAGCGGGACTGCGAGAAGAACTGCGCCAAGGACATCAGCGGCTACTATGGCTTCTACTCGCACAGCTAGGCCGCCCCTGCGCGCCCGGCGCCGCCGAGGCCCGGACCCCCGCCGGCCGCTCGCAGCTCTTCCCCAGCTCCTCCTCCCCGCGCCCGCCCCTCCACGCGCACCCCCTCGTGCCAC
>NW_007101999.1:0-324 GCF_000164805.1 Carlito syrichta | reverse complement strand
TCTTTCCGCCTCAGCCTTCCAAGTAGCCGGAACTACAGGCGCATGCTACCACGCCCAGCTAACTTTTGATTTATTGTAGAAACGAGGTCTCGTCAAGTTGCCCAGGCTGGTCTCGAACGCTCGGGCTCAGGCAATCCACTCGTCTTGGCTCCCAAAGTGCTGGGATTACAGACTGAGTCATCGAACCTGGTTGAAAACATTCTTTTTTTTCTTTCTTTTTTGAGTTGGAATCTCACTCTGTCACCCAGACTGGAGTGCAGTGGCTGCTCCCTGCCACTGCAGCCTTGACCTGCTGGGCTCCAGCGATCCTTCCGCCTCAGCCTT
>NW_007101998.1:0-379 GCF_000164805.1 Carlito syrichta | reverse complement strand
AAAAAATCAGCCGGGCATGTTAGCGCATGCCTGTAATTCCGGCTACTTGGAAGGTTGAGGCGGAAGGATCGCCGGAGCCCAGCAGGTCGAGGCTGCGGTGGCCAGGAGCAGCCACTGCACTCCAGTCTGGGTGACAGAGTGAGACTCCAACCCAAAAAAAAGAGAAATACTATATAGCTTGCCGGTGTGGTGGCTCATGCCTGTCATTCCAGCACTTTGAGAGGCAGAGGCCAGAGGATTGCCTGAGCCCACAGGTTCGAGATCAGCCTGGGAAACTTGGCGAGACCTTGTCTCTACAATAAATAAAAAAACTGGCCAGGCATGGTGGTGTGCACCTGTAGTTCCAGTTACTTGGAAGGCTGAGGTGGAAGGATCACCT
>NW_007101997.1:0-306 GCF_000164805.1 Carlito syrichta | reverse complement strand
CAAAAAGCAACTTCTAGGAAAACTAAAGAAAGATATTGACTCTAACACCATCATAACTGGGGACTTTAATACCCCACTCACAACCATAGACAGATTATCAGGACAAAAAAATCAGCAATGAGATCCAGAATCTCAATGTGACTCTTGACCAAATAGACTTAAGTGATACCTACAGAACACTCCATCCAAAGACCACAGAATACATTCTATCATCACCACATGGAATGTATTCTAAGATCAACCACATAATTGGCCATAAATCAAGCATAAGCAAATTTAAAAGGACCGAAATTTTACCATGCACCT
>NW_007101996.1:0-418 GCF_000164805.1 Carlito syrichta | reverse complement strand
GGTGGTCACCCAACCTGCTGCGACTCAGCCCTGGCCCACCTCCCTTCCTTGGGAGGGGTCTGGGGGGAGGAAGGACTTCCATCCCGTCTGCCCTCCACCTAGGCTGAGCCGTGGGGCCTCCTGGTCTCTGCCCCCCATGCACTTAGCAAGCTCAGCCTAGTGCGCGTCTGGCGGCCGCGGCGGCGGTGGGTGCCATCCGTGTGATGGAGGGGGCTCGGTTGCCCGGCAGTGATCCCTTCTTGCTGCCCCAGAATCTGGGGGCCGGCCCCCAGCCCGGCCAGGCCACTGCCTATCACAGGGGTGTTGGAAGGGAGCGCTGGGGCCTCGGAGCTGCCAAGCCAGATTGATTGGAGATCAGTGAGGGAGCGCTCAGGGGCCAGCCGATGATCGAGGCTGATGGCTGTTTCCCTTCAGGGCC
>NW_007101995.1:0-656 GCF_000164805.1 Carlito syrichta | reverse complement strand
TCAGGCCAGCCATATCCTGAGGCAACTCTTCTTCCACAAAGACAAGACAGATTTTATTCTAATTCTGGCAGACTATCTGGGCCAGCAGAGCTCAGAAGTTTTAATATGCCCTCTTTGGATCAAATGGAGGGCCAGTGTCTTCAGATATGGAATCCAGTAGAAGTGATACCAAAGATGATGTTAATTCAAATGTGCCGGATCCATCTCTTCCTGCTGAAAATGAAGCAACCGGCCCTGCCTTTGTTCCTCCACCTCTTCCTGCAATCAGAGGTCCATTGTTTCCACTGGATCCAAGGGGCCCGTTCTTGGGAAGAGGACCTCCTTTTCCTTCACCTCCACCAGTAAACGTGTATGGAGCTTCTGGAGACTATTTTCCACCAAGGGATTCCCCAGGTCCACCACATCCTCCATTCGCAATGAGAAATGTGTATTCACCGAGATGTTTTCTTCCTTATCTTCCCCCAAGACCTGGATTTTTCCCCCCACCCCCTCATTCCAAAAGTAGATATGAGTTCCCTTCAGGGTTGATTCCACCTTCAAATGAGCCTGCTACTGAACATTCAGAACCACAACAAGAAGCCTGACGATATTTTTGCTCTCTTCAAAAGTAATTTTGACATATCTCTCATTTTCAGTTTAAGTAACTGTTGTTACTT
>NW_007101994.1:0-306 GCF_000164805.1 Carlito syrichta | reverse complement strand
GGTTATTCCCCAGTTCACCAGTCTTCCTGGCATTATTGTCTCTCCCAAAAGTGGACCAGAAGAGGAAGGTCAGGTATAAAAACAACAAAAACTCCCACCCCAACAGAAGCAACTTTATCTAATAAAAGATAACAAAACAAAAAATAAAAAGAGAAGTCTGTCTTCACAGAAAACAAACAAAAACAAAGTGAAAAAAATGGCAATCCCCAAATACTTAATGAGTTAACACCTAAAGAAAGGGATTTCCAGATTCCAAGCAATAGAACCCATCGAAAATGACCTGTTCCTGATGACAGACACAAGACT
>NW_007101993.1:0-343 GCF_000164805.1 Carlito syrichta | reverse complement strand
GCCACTGCACTCCAGTCTGGGCGACAGAGTGAGACTCCAACTCAAAAAAAAAAATAGTATTATGATCTTATGGGACCACTGTCATATATGGCATACATTGCTTACCAAAATAATGTGTGTAGCACATAACTGATTCTTTTTTTTTGAGTTGGAGTACTCACTCCGCCGCCCAGGCTGGAGCACAGTGGCATGCTCATGGCCAACATAGCTTCAACCAGCTGGGGCTCAGGCGATCCTTCCGCCTCAGGCTTCCAAGCAGCCAGAACTACAGGCACATACCACCATACCTGGCTAATTTTTTGATTTATTGTAGAGATGAGGTCTCGTCAAGTTGCCCAGGCTG
>NW_007101992.1:0-303 GCF_000164805.1 Carlito syrichta | reverse complement strand
TTAATGTCTATACTCATCAATGTGGGAATTTGTGGAGCAGTGATTCTTTTGTTGCTGTGTTTACTCCCAATCATCTTCAGAGTGCTAAAGAAGAACAATACGGGGTTTCATGGTTTCGTGCTAAAAAATAAAAAAGGGGGAGAGGTTGGGAGCCGGCCACCGAGGCCCACTGAGTGTTAGGGGTCAGGAAGGGCCGTTGACCCTGAGACCAGTAGGATGCGTTTGGGAGCTATTGACCCCATTTTCTCCCCCTTTCTACTCAGCACTAACCAGATTAAGCTCCTGTGAGCTCAAAACATAAAA
>NW_007101991.1:0-312 GCF_000164805.1 Carlito syrichta | reverse complement strand
TGCAGCCTTGATCTGCTGGGCTCAGGAGATCCTTCTGCCTCAGCCTCCCAAGTAGCTTGAGTTACAGGTGTGTGCCACTGTGCCTGGCTAATTTTTTGATAATATTGTAGAAACGAAGTCTCACCAAGTTTCACGGGCTGGTCTCAAATACTTGGGCTCAGGCAATCCTCTTGTCTCCACCTCTCAAAGTGCTGGGATGACAGGTGTGAACTAATGCACCAGCCTCACTTTCTTTTTTTTAACCTTGCCAAATTCCTAACTTTTTAATGTGATTTGCTTTCCAACGTGGCTCTGTTATGACATCACATAACA
>NW_007101990.1:0-380 GCF_000164805.1 Carlito syrichta | reverse complement strand
AGGGGGCCGCGGGGGGCCCAGCCGCCGCCATTAACTCCCGAATTAGCTCTAAGCCGCCCACCACCCAGCCACTGCCCGGGGGAGCGCCAGCCGCGGGGGCGGGGAGCAGGTCCAGGACGGGGCGCGAGACCCGCGTCCCCAGCTCTGAACCTGGACCCAGGCTCCTCTGGACGCCGAAAAGAGCGGGCCGCCACGCAGGGGAGTGGGAGGGGCCTGATTTCGAGCCTCCTGGGTGAGCCTCCTTCGCAGCCTGGCGTTCCAGCTCCTTGAGGATACATTCTGCCGGCATTCTCCTCCACCCCCACCCCCACTCCCACCCAGAGTGGGGTAAGCAGCTTGGGAGGCTCCGGAGTTCCGTGTGTGTGTGTGTGTGTGTGTGT
>NW_007101989.1:1984-3805 GCF_000164805.1 Carlito syrichta | reverse complement strand
GTAGGTAGTTTTCCAGTTATGTCAGCTCCCTAGACAGCTTGCTAGCAAGATAAGTCACCTAGTTAATTCAGCTGGATAGCCAGCTGACTAGCTGTGTAGCAAGCTAGCTAATTCAACTGGATAGAAAGCAGGAAAGCTAGTTAAAACAGCTATTTAAGTCAGATGGGTACCCATCTGGCTACCTAGGTAGTGATCTAGTTAAGTTAGTTGGCTATCCGGCTGGCTATCTAGGTAGCTAGCTAGTTATGCCAGACGTCCAGCCAGCTTGCTAGCTATTTAAGTCAGCTAGTTAAGTCAGCTGTCTTGCCAGCTGACTAGCTAGGTAGATAATTAGTTAAGTCAGCTGGATAGCTAGCTGGATAGCTATTTAAGCAACCTAGTTAATTCATCTGGCTAGACAGCTGGCTAACTAAGTAGCTAGCTAGTTATGTCAACTGTCCAGCCAGCTTGCTAGCTATTTAAGTCAGCAAGTTAAGTCAACTGGCTTGTCAGCTGGATAACTAGGTACTGAACTAGTTGAATCAGTTGGTTAGTCAGCTGGCTAACTATTTAAGTCAGCTAGATAATTCAGCTATCTTCCCAGCTGGCTAGCTAGGTAGCTAGCTAGTTAAGTCAACTGACTAGCCACCAGGCTAGTTATTGTTGTCAGCTAGTTATGTCTGCTAGTTAGACAGCTGGCTAACTAGTTAAGTCAGCTAGTTGATTCTGCTGGCTAACCAGCTCTCTAGCTTGTTAAGTCAGCTAATTAATTCAAGTGGCTAGCCTATTGGCCAGCTAGGTCACTCTCTAGTTTAGTGAGCTGACTAGCCAGCTGGATACCTGGTTAAATCAGCTGGTTAAGTCAGCTGGCTAGTCACCTGACTAGGTAGTTAGCTAGCTAATTAAGTCAGTTGGCTAGCCGGATGGCCACCAAGTTAAGTTAGTGAGTTAAGTGAGCTGGCTAGAAGGATGGCTAGCTAGATGGCTAGCTAATTAAGCCAGCTGGCTAGCCGGATGGCTATCTAGTTAAGTCAGCTAGTTAAGTCAGTTACCAAGTAGTTAAAACAGTCAGCTAACTTGTTAATCAACTCTTTATGCCAGATAGTAATCTGATTATCCAACTAGTTAAGTCACCTAGCTAAGTCAGCTAGCTAACCAGCTAGCAAGCTAAGTCAGCTAGCTAAGTCTGCTAGCTCACTAGTTAGCTAACTATTTAGGTCAGGTTCTTAAGTCTGTTAACTAACAAGTTAGCTAACTAGCAAAGTCAGCTAGTTATTCAGCTAGTTTAATTGTAATATAACTATTTAATTCAGGTAGTTAAGTCAACTAGCTAACTAGTTAAGTTGGCCAGTTAAAACAGCTACCTAAGTAAAAAAGTCACCTACCTAATTCAGCTAGTTATGTCTGCATTCAAATAAAGTCAACTGCTCAAGATAGCTAGCTAGGTAGTTAGCTAACGAGTTAAGGCAGCAGGTTGAGTCAGGTAGTTAGCTAGTTAACTAACTGGTTAAGTCAGATGGTTGAGTCAGCTAGCTAGCTAGTTAGCAAATGGGTTGAATCAGTTAGTTGAGTAGGCTAGTTAGCTAGTTAGCTAATGAGTTAACTCAGCTAGATGATTTATCTAGCTAGTTTGCTAACGAGTTAAGTCAGCTGCTTGAGCCACCTAGGTAGCTCATTAGCTAATGAGTTAAATCGGATGACTAAGTCAGCTAGCTAGCATGTTATATGATGAGTAAGCTAATTAGGCAGCTAACTAAGTGAGCTTGTTAGCTAGGTAGCTAACTATTTAGCTAAATTTTAAAAACTGCTGGCTAGCATGGTAGCGAGCTAGTTAGCCAACTA
>NW_007101989.1:0-311 GCF_000164805.1 Carlito syrichta | reverse complement strand
TATATAGCAAGTTAGTTAATTCAGCTGTCTGGCAAGCAGGCCAGCTATTTAAGTCAGCTACTTAAGTCTGCTGACTAGCCTGTTAGCTAGCTAGGTAGAGAGCTAGTTAAGTTAGTTGGATATCTGGCAGGCTAACTAGTTTATTCTGCTAGATGTGCCTGCTCGCTGGATGATTAAATCTACTAGTTAAGTCAGCTGGCTAGCCAGCTGGATAGCTAGGTACCAAGCTAGTTAATTCAGCTGACTAGCCAGCTGGCCAGTTATTTAAGTCAGCTAGTTAATTCATCTGGCTTCCCAGCTGGCTAGCTAGG
>NW_007101988.1:0-304 GCF_000164805.1 Carlito syrichta | reverse complement strand
AATCTCTTGTGTTTGAATTTTTGCATCACTGATTAGATAAGGGAAGTTTTCTTGAATGATCTCATGGAAAGTTTGTTCCAGTGTGGTCTCTTGCGGGGTCCCGCCCCGCAAGGTCATGAGATCTCCTGAAGGAGAGATGGATAGGCGAAAGACAAAAATCATATACTGGACACCTGCTTCTTGAACAGATGACAATTTAAGGCCCTTCTGTCTTCCGTCTTTGCTGTTGGTACAGCTTTCTCTGCTCTCTTTCTGCCTCAGGAATGCCAATTACTCTTAGGTTTGGTCTCTTGAAGTAATCGCT
>NW_007101987.1:0-309 GCF_000164805.1 Carlito syrichta | reverse complement strand
GGGAAGTTCTGTGTTGACAGAAAGTCCTCCACCTCATTTAGGTTATCAAGTTTGTTTCCATACTGGTGTCTGATAATCTTTTGTATTTCTTCAGGGCCTGTTGTGACTTGATTGTTTGCATTCCTGATTGTGTTTATTTGGGCTTTTTCTTGATCATTCTGGCTGGGGGTTCATCAATCTTGTTAATTCTTTCAAAGAACCAGCTTTATGTTTTATTGATTTAAATTTTTTTTCCTCTATGTCCCATATTTAGGATTTTACTTCGGTGATCTGTATTATTCTGCTAAAGTTAGGGTTTTGGTGGTCTTT
>NW_007101986.1:0-387 GCF_000164805.1 Carlito syrichta | reverse complement strand
TTGACAGTTTAGCTGTCTTAACTAGTAGACACACGTGTGAGCCGACTGGTCAGCTGAATTAACTAGTTCACCAGAGAGTGAACCGATTGGTCAAATGACTGAACTAGTAGACCAATAGGCGAGTCGACTTGTCAGCCAAATTAACTAGTTGGCCGATGTGTGAGATTACTGTTCAACTGAATTGAAGCAGTGGCGAGTGAGTCAACTGGTCTGACTTATCTAGTCAGCTGGTGAGTGAGCTGACTAGGTAGCCGACTTAACTATTCAGCCAGTGAGTGAGCCGACCTGTGAGCTGACTTAATTAGTTGGCTGGTGAGCAAGCTGACTATTTCACTGACCTGTTGGCCTACAAACGAGTCGACAAGTTAGTTGACCTATTGGCTGGTG
>NW_007101985.1:0-501 GCF_000164805.1 Carlito syrichta | reverse complement strand
TGTTTTGTTTTGTTTTGAGATGGAGTCTCACTCTGCCGCCCAGACTGGAGTGCAGTGCCCGCTCCTGGCCACTGCAGCCTTGACCTGCTGGGCTCCGGCGATCCTTCCGCCTCAGCCTTCCAAGTAGCTGGAACTACAGGCCTGCGCTATCACACCCCGCTAATTTTTGATTTATTGTAGAGATGAGGTCTCACCAAGTTGCCCAGGCTGATCTCGAACCCGCAGGCTCAGACAATCCACTCACCTCAGCCTCCCAAAGGCACGGGATTACAGACTGAGCCACTGAGCCGGGCTTGGCTCATGGTATTTATGTCCTTTAGCATGATGTGTACTTCAAAGGATGGGAACATCACTTAAGCTATTTACCCAGTATCTTTACTTGGGATAGCTACTATTGGTGAAATTGGTAAATTATCCCTACCTGTCTGGTCTTGAAATACATATATAATGTGAGTGTGTGTGTGTGTGTGTGTGTGTGTGTGTGTGTGTGTGTGTGTGTGT
>NW_007101984.1:59195-61211 GCF_000164805.1 Carlito syrichta | reverse complement strand
ATTGTCATTTCCAGGTCTGAGAAGAATGATGTTGGTAATTTAATGGGTATTGCGTTGAGTGTGTAGATTGCCTTTGGTAGGATGGATATCTTAACAATGTTGATTCTTCCTATCCATGAGCATGGAATATTTTGCAATTAGTTTGTGTTTTCTTGGATTTCTTTGAGCAGTGTTTTGTCATTCTCATTGTAAAGGTCTTTCACTTCTCTGGTTAGAATGATGCCGAGGTATTTCATTTATTTTGTGGCTATTGTGAAGGGGATTGTGCTTTTTATTTTGGTTTCTCCCAGCTTATTGTTGGTGTATAGGAATGCAACTGTCTTTTGCACATTTATTTTGTATCTTGAGACTTTGCAAAAGTCCGTTATCAATGTAAGCAGGTTTTTGACAGATTCTCTTGGATTTTCAAGGTATAGGATCATATCATCAGCAAAGAGGGATAACTTGACTTCCTCTTTTCCTATTTGGATACCCCTGATTTCCTTCTTTTATCTAATTGTCATAACTAGAACTTCCTACACAATGTTGGACAAGAGGGTTCAGAGTGGAACCCTGGACTGGAGTTAGGTGGTATCTCAGTGTGGTTTGATTTGCATCTCCCTGATGATTAGTGAGGTTGAACATTTCTTCATGTGTCTGTTGGCTGCTCTGATGTCTTCCTTTGAGAAATGTCTGTTCATATCTTTTGCCCATTTCATAATGGGGTTGTTTGTTTTTTTCTTTCAGCACGTTTGAGTTCCTTGTAGATTCAAGATGTTAAGCCTTTGTCAGACCTGGAGTTGGCAATACTTTTTCCCAGTCTGTAGGCTGTCTCCCTGCTTTCTTGATGGTTTCTTTGGCTTTGCAGAAGTTTGTCAGTTTAATGAGGTCCCACTTGTTTATCTTCTCTTTTATGGCCTGTGGGTTTCGGGTTTTGTTCAGGAATTGGATGCCAGTTCCAATTTCCATGAGGGTATATGTCCTTCATTTTCTAAGGTTCTTATGGTTTGAGGTTTTACATTTAGGTCTCTGATCCATTTAGAGTTAATTTTTGTGTATGGGGATAGATAGGGGTCCTGTTTGAATCTTCTGCATGTGGTCAGCCAGTTTTCCCAGCACCATTTACTGAATAGGTTTTCCTCTCCCCAGTGGTAGGTGGTGGAGGCTTTGTCAAAGATGAGTTGGTTGAGATATTGAGGTTTTGCTTCTGGAATCTCAATTCTATTCCATTGGTCTATATGCCTGTTCCTGTACCAATACCAAGCTGTTTTGATTATTGTAGCTTTATAGTAGAGTTTGAAGTCTGGTAATGTGATACCACCTGCTTTCTTTTTTTTTTTTTTGCTGAGGATTGTTCTGGCTATTCTTGGTCTTTTTTGGTTCCATATGAGTTCCTGTGTTGTTTTTTCTAGGTCTGAGAAGAATGTTGCTGGTAATTTGATGGGTATTGCATTAAATCTGTAGATTACCTTAGGTAGGATGGACATCTTCACAATGTTGATTCTTCCAGTTCATGAGCATGGGATATTTTTCCACTTGTTTGTGTCATCTTTGATTTCTTTGAGCAGTGTTTTGTAGTTTTCATTGTAAAGGTCTTTCACATTTCTGGTTAGGAAGATGCCAAGGTATTTCATTTTTTTGTGTGGCTATTGTGAGTGGAATTGTGGTTTTTATTTGGGTTTCTGTTTGTTTATTATTGGTGTAAAGAAATGTGGTTGTCTTTTGCACATTTCTTTTATATCCTGAGATATTGCCAAAGGCCTTTATCAGTGTAAGGAGGTTTTTGACAGATTCTTTTGGGTTTTCAAGGTACACGATCATGTCATCTGCAAAGAGAGATAATTTGACTTCCTCTTTTCCTATTTGGATACCTCTGATTGCCTTCTCTTCTCTGATTGCTGTAGCCAGGACTTGCAATACTATATTGAACAAGAGGGGTGAGAGTGGGAATCCTTGTCTTGTTCCAGTTTTCAGGGAAAATGGTTCCAATTTTTGTCTGTTTAGGAGTATACTGGCTGTGGGTTTCTTGTAGATGGC
>NW_007101984.1:56808-58050 GCF_000164805.1 Carlito syrichta | reverse complement strand
TTTTTGTGGTCTTGCTTTTCCAGCTTCCTTAGGTGGCTTGTTAGACTGTTAATTTGTGATCCTTCCATTTGTTTCATCTTCATTTGTAGGGATATAAATTCTCCTCTTACTACAGCTTTCATGGTATCCCAGAAATTTTGGTAAGATGTTTCTTCATTTTCATTTGTTTCCAGGTATCATTTAATCTCTGTTTTGACTTCATCACTGGCCCAGGAGTTGTTTAGCATCATGCTGTTTAGTGTCTATGTCTTTGTGGGTTTTGCACGCACTTTGTTGGTGTTGATGTTTATTTTTATTCCACTGTGGTCCGAGAAGGTGCATGGCAAAATTTTGGTCCTTTTAAATTTGCTTATGCTTGATTTATGGCCAAGTATGTGTTCGATCTTAGAGTACATTCCATGCGATGATGAGTAGAATGTTTATTCTGTGGTTTTTTGGATGGAGGGTTCTGTAGGTATCAATTAAGTCCATTTGATAAAGAGTCACATTGAGGTTTCGAATCTCATTGCTAATTTTTTGTCCTGATGATCTGTCTCGGATTGTGAGTGGGGTATTAAAGTCCCCAGCTCTGATGGTATTGGAGTCGGTTTCTTTTTTTAGTTTACCTAGGAGCTGCTTTGTGAAAGTTGGTACTCCTTTGTTGGGTCATGTATGTTTAGGATGGATATTTCTTGTTGATGGATTGAACCTTTTGTCATTATGTAGTGGCCTTCTGTATCTTTTTAAATTTTTGATAGCTTAAAGGGTGTTTTGTCTGAGGTTAAGATCGTGACTTCTCCTTTCTTTTGTATTCCATTCACCTGAAAATTTGTTTCCCATCCTCTTACTTTGAGTCTGTGAATGTCCTTTCTAGTGAGGTGAGTCTCTTGAGGGCAATAGATTGTTGCCTGGTGATATTTTATCCATGTTGCCATTCTATGTCTTTTCAGTGGTGCATTTAGTCCCTTCACATTCAAACTAATTATTGAAATGTGAGAGTTGATCTCTATCATAATGTTCTTACAGAGTTGTTGTTCTTCCTGTTTGTGTGTTATCTTTCTATTGGTTTTAGAGTTGGATCATGTGTATTTTTAATCTTTTACCTGTACTCTTGTGAAGAACGTTGTTGTTCTTTTTTCCTTTTCTTCGGTGTTCAATACTTTCTTAAGTGTTTCGTGTAGAGGTGGTCTTGTGGCAGCATAGGTTCTTAGGGATTGGATATCTGGGAAAGATTTCAATTCTCCCTCACTGATGAAGTTTAGC
>NW_007101984.1:40454-56351 GCF_000164805.1 Carlito syrichta | reverse complement strand
TAGTTTGTTATTTATTTCCATCACAGTATTCTTTACTGCTGTTATTTCTGACATCAGCCTCTTCCTATTTTCCTCTTGTCTCTCCTCAATTTTTTTGATTCTCTCTATTAATTTATTGATGTCTGGGTTTGTTGCTTGTGACCAGTCATTCTGGGTGCTCTTCATTGTTTGTGTTCTGGAGTCAGTTTTCTCAGTGGTCTGACCTCCCAGGGGTCTGTGTGAGACCTATATTCTTCTTTTGATTTTTCTTCATTTGTGCGGTTTTTTCCCTTCCTACTTTTTCCTTTCCTCCACGTCACCGTCTTCTTTAATTCTGTTATTCAGGGGTTCAGGGATTGCTTTTACTTCTGTTTGTTCAATTTCCTATTCTTTATGTATGCCCTCTTACTTTGTTCAATTCTGGAGTTGCACTTTAGGTTGGGGGTAGTCCTTTTTTCAGTTTTGAGATTTTTTAAGGGGAGGAACTGTGATTCAAAATCTATCTGCAGGTCCTGGTATCCACCGACAGGTATATGGATAATTTGAAACCCACTTCCCACTGCCTTGGAATCTGTCCATGCAGTGGGTCTGTAGGTTCACTCCCTGAAATAAAATGAGGTTAGCAGAGGGAAGAAAATGGAGCAGACAGTGGGGAGAAGAGGGGGGTGGAGTGAGGGAGGAGTAAGGGGGAAACAGACGAGTGTACCAACAAATGGAGAGAGAGACCTAAACTGAAACAGATAAAAACAATAGACCACGGCTACAGACTAACCAACTCCCATTGAAAAAGAAATTAAACATACAATGATGCTAACATATGAGCTAACCAACCATCCTATTGGTGTGCTGTTCCTCTATACAAAGTTATGGTTTACAGAGAGAATTAAAGAGAAGAAAAGGAAGAAAAAAAAAAAGGAACAGAACAGTAGGAATAGAATCAAGTCATTAAACTAACCGAACCAATCGAGCACACTCTGAGACTTTTCAAGTCCAATTTTCTTTCAGCTCTGATTTCTAGCTGTCTTCTCAAGCTGGTAAATTTGTTCACAGTTAGGGTCAGTAGTTGCCCCTGGCCTGCTGTGAAGGACAGTTTAGATCACCACTCAGTTCACCCCTCAAATCTGGCCTGTGTCTGTTTTTCAAGCTTGTTTGTCCTGTTTTGGTTTTGTTACCTTGAATCGCCAGCAGGTGGTGCTGTCTCACAGCCCCGGAGGGAGTGGAGCCGGACAAGAGCTGGGCAGAGGCTGGAGATGGGAGCCTGCCTCAGGGCACATGGGAGGAGACCCACAGCTGGCAGGATGTCACGGTGGCAGCAGAGGTGGCAGCGATCCCAGCAGATCTTGCCTGCATGAACTTCAAAGACTGAAGTCATGGATTGCCTCAGGTACGGGTGGCTCGATGTGTTATGGCTGCCACGGAGGCCACGGCAGCACCAGCGGCTGCCTTGTTTGTGGCTGCAATGGCTGTCCAGACCGTCCCGATGCCCCAGCAGTCTGACGGCCGAGTTCTGTGTGAAGAGCAGGCTGCTGACATTGGGATCCTCAGCCTCTGGGGGGAGAGCCAAGACCCTCTGCGTTCTCCTTTGTGGAGGGTCTCATTGACCAGACTGCCCTGTCAACATCTTGCCCTCTCTTTTTTCTTCATCATTCTGGCTAGGGGTTCATCAATCTTGTTAATTCTTTCAAAAAATCAGCTTTTTGTTTTGTTGATGTTTTCTATTTTTTTTTTTTTGTCTTCTATGTCCTGTATTTGAGCTCTTATTTTGGTGATTTGGATTCTTCTGCTAAAATTGGGGGTTTTGGTGGTCTTCTCTTTCTAGCTCCCTGTGGTGATGTGTTAGATTCTCAAATTCTGATCTGTCTATTGTCATGGTGTGTGGTCATAGAGATATAAAATCCCCTCTGAGAACTGATTTGATGGCATCCCAGAGGTTTTGAAAAGGTGTTTCTTCATTTTCATTTGTTTTCAGGAATCTTTTAATTTCTGGGTTGATTTCACTGTTGACCCAGTGGTTTTCAGCATCATGCTGTTTAGTGTCCATGTCTTTGTGGGCTTTGGGGAAATGTTGTTGGTGTTGATATTTATTTTCATTCCACTGTGGTCTGAGAAGGTGCATGGCAATATTTCAACCTTATGGAATTTGTTTATACTTGATTTATGGCCAAGAATGTGATTGATCTTGGAGTATATTCCATGTGGTGATGAGTAGAAAGTATATTCTGTGGTTGTTGGGTGGAATAATCTGTAGGTATCTATTAAGTTCATTTGGTTGAGTGTCAAGTTTAGGTTATGGATCTCCTTGATGAATTTTTTGCCTTGATGATATATTTAGGGCTGTTAGGAGGGTATTCAAGTCCCCTGCCATAATAGTGTTAGAGTCAGTATCTTTTTTTAGTTTACTTAGTAATTGCTTTATAAATGCTGGTGCTCCCATGTTGGGTGCATATATGTTTAGAATGAATATTTCTTGTTGATAGATTGAACCTTTTATTATTATGTAGTATACTTTACTTTTGTATCTTTTTAAATTTTTGATAGCTTAAAGGTTGTTTTTTTCTGATATTAAGATTGCACTCTGTGCCTTTTGAATGGCACCTTCAGTCTCTTGACATTTAATTATTGAGATGTGGTAATTTGTTTCTGTCATATAGTTGTCAAGAAGCTGCTTTGCATTTTAGGCTTGTATGGTTGATTTATATGCTTTGTGTACTCTGTGTTGCTTATGTTTTTGTGATGGGTTTAACCGTTCTTTCTTTACTGTGCTTAAAACCTTCTTAAATGTCTCCTGAAGGACTGGTCTGGAGGTGGCATATTCTTTTAGGTATTCCATGTCTGGGAATGATTTTAATTCTCCTTCATTTATTAAGTTTATCTTGGAAAGGTAGGAAATTCTTGACTGGAATTACTTTTCTTTGAGTGTTAAATATAGGTCCCCAGGCCCTTCTGGCTTGTAAAATTTCAACCAAGAGGTCTGCTGCAATTCTGATGGGTCTCTTTTGGTAGGTGGTCTATTCCTGCTCTCTAACTGCCTTTAGGATTTTTTTCTTTCATGCTCACCTTGGCAAACCTGATTATTACATGACTTTGGGATGGTTTTTCATGTAATACCCCACATTAGTTCTCTAAATTTCTGGTGTCTACATGGCTGCCCCTTTAGAGAAATACGGGAAATTTTCTTGGATGACATCTTGGAGTACTTGTTCTAGGGTATTCTCAGTTTTCTCTTCTCTCTCAGAAATACCAATCAACTGTAGATTCAGTCTCTTTACATAATCCCAGACTTATTGTCGACTTTGCTCATTTGTCCTCATTTTTTTCTTCTAATTTTGTCAGATGGTGTTAATTCTGTATTTTGATCTTCATGCTCTGAGATTTTTTTCCCCCTCTGCCTGGTTATCTCTGCTGTTAAGGCTTGCTATTGTTTTGAAATTCTGGAAAAGAATTCTTCATTTCTAGAAGTTCATTTTGGTTCTTTCTTAGAATGGCCAGGTCAGCTTTCACTTGCTGTACTGTTTTCATGACCTAGTTGATTTGTGTGTCCACTTTTTCCTGAATCTTGTTGAGTCTCTTTGCCATCCATGGTCTGAATTTTATGTTTGCTATCAAGGATAGGTCATTTTGTATGGGCTCCAGTGTTTGGGATCTGGGAAACCCATTTGTGGGTGTAGATTCACTTAAGCTTTGGAGATTGCTGGTGCCTTTTTTTCCTCCTTCTTTATCTGTGAGGGCAATCTCTTCCCTTTTCATTTTTTGTTATTTTTTATTTGATAATGTTACTATTATTGTGGTGACAGTTTGTGTTGTTTTCTTACTTGATCTCCATCCTCTGGTCTGCCTGTGGTAGGACAGAGGTGACAGAGAGGATGAGAGCTGAGGGGAAACTGTCAGGTTCTGTTTTACTGCTACAGCCTGGTGGGGCAGGGCAAGTCCTTTCCTCCAGATTGGGAGCTTTCCCCTCCCTCTGGCTTGGGTGCTAGGGGTCTTGGTTGGGTGGGAGCTCTGGCATTTCCCTTCCTGGGCAGCATGTCTTATCAGGTAAATTGGTGGGTGGACAGGAAAGACCCCATGGCTATACTCTGGCACAGGTCTTCTGGAAGGGGGGCATGAAGTGGCCTCTTCCTATCTATGTGAGTCTGCTTCTCTCCCACAGGGATAGATAGGAGGCTGCTATTTTGCCAGGAGATACTTGATGTTTCTACCTCTGCCAGCCAGTGAGCAGGGCCATCATCACCACACTGTGCGGAGGGGTACTGCCTTCTAGTTACTGCCCTACTCTTTGGGAAGGGCAATTGTGATGGTGTCAGCCTCTTGAGGGCAAGCTGTGCCTACAGCCTGAACCAGAGCTGGGATGGGTGCTGGCATTTCTAGAGAAACATTGTCAAAGTGGGCATACCACCCCTACTGCAAGCTGGGGGTAGAGAACACACATCTGATACAGACCACTCCCACAATGTAAGCCCACAGAACCTCTCTGGGGAGGGCAGGGGGTTTGGCAGCCACTGGTGCTGGAGCCTACCAGGAGCTGGAGTCCTCCAGTCCCCAGGTGGCTCCAGTCAGTGAGTCTGTTCCAATGGATTCATCCCAATTCCAGGCAGCTCTCTGTGTTAGGAAAGTGTGGGAGAGGGTGCAGCGGGGAGAGCTTGTCTTTCCCTTGGCTAGGACTGCAGAGGCTCACAAGAGATGCGTCAAAAGCCTCTCCTATCACTCACCATTTCTCCAAGAGTGCTTTCCTGATCTTGTGGTCAGGGCCACTCCTGGAGATGACTGGGGATTGTAGTTTTTGTTCATGTTCCTGAGAGACCAACACCAGCCTGAGTTTCCAACCCAACTCCCAAAGCACCAAGCTCATTCCTTCTTTTAGGCTTCTTTGCTGAGAGTAGCAGTCATTTGCTGTCTCCAATTGGTCATCTGGTCCCTTTCCAACCACTGGAACTCTTAATATCTCACTGATGGATACATAACATGGTACAGCCACTTTCAAAACTAGCTTGGCAGTATTTTATAAAGATCAATATACTTTTACTATGTTACCCAACATTTTGGACTTCTTCCTCTTTATATATTTCAGATAAAAGAAAATATTCACAGAATAACTTACACATAAATGTTCATAGTAGCTACAACCAAAATACCTACTGACATTTAAAAAACAGAAATATATCTTAATACAGTAGAAAATTATTTCATAATAAAAGGAACATACTGGTACATGTAACAACAAGAGTTAATTTCAAAACATGTGGAACAAAAGAAACCAGACACCAAATAGTACATATTGTATTATACCATTTAAATGAAATATCAGAAAAAGCAAAACTAATCTATAGTACCAGAAGGTAGATTAGTGGTTGTATGAGGTCAGTGATGAGGTGAGGATTGACTGCAAAGATGTTAGAGGGAACTTTTTGTTATATGAAAATGTTCTATATCTTGACTTTGGTATATACTAATAGCTACATTTGTCAAAATTTACTTTATGCTTAAGTGCGCATTTTAGTCTGAATGTTAATTTTAAAATTAATATAAACTTATAATTAATAATTAAAGAGTTAATTTTAATAATAAAGTTAATTTTAAAATGAAAGCAATGATGATTGAAAGTTATTTATGGGTTAATGGGGCTTATCTCTTTATGGGACTCACTGTTAGGTGAAGAGCTGGTTTTTCACTAAAATCCACCCATGCCATTAAGTCTTTCCAAAACAAGACAGCTTAGTTTTTATAGAAACAACTTTTTTGTATAGTCATGTTTCTTTGTTTTATGAAAATTTTAATTACATTTCATAATTGCAGTTATAAACACAAGTGGCATACAACAGATTTGGGAACTACAAAGACATTACAAAGCCAAAAAAAAAAGCTCTCGACCTTTTGTTTTATGTATATGTTGACTTATATATGTGTGTATATATATGTGTGTGTGTGTGTGTGTGTGTGTGTGTGTGCGTGTGTGTATGTATGTATAATTGTATTTAGTCATTGAAAACCTTCTTGTATCTTTTTGATAAGTAGGAAGTTGCATCTTAGAGCTAAATTTCCATGGGGAAAGAGGGCACCATTCTTCTTGGTGTTCACTTTTAAAAGAGATGGTGCTCTGGCTCCCAACAATGACATTCCTGGATAAAAAACTGGCAATTTTTCCCCCCAAATTTGAGAAAACTGGTATTTGTTTTCCCAAATTTTCTGAAGAAAGTGCTAAAGGAAAAGGTGGGTGGGATGAGGGGGGAGTTCTTTCCTTTTATGCAGTAAGGAAAATTTTAGGTTAAAGTTTATTTTTAGATTTGTATTTAACCTTACAACTTTTTCTTTCCATTGCTATTGTCTAGTAAAACTATAGTTTTCTAAGTACTCATACTGACTATTGTCTAGTAAAACTATAGTTTTCTAAGTACTTACATTGCCATTTCTATCTTTCTCTAGGCAGTTTGCAGAAGACTAAATATCCTTCAAGTCCATAGTAAAATACAAAATAATGCAATTATCAGAATTATAATGAGTTGAATTAAAAAATTAGTATACATGATGGAATACTATGCAATCATAAAAAGAACAAAATCATGAATTTTGCAGCAACCTGAATGGAACTAGAGTCTATAATACTGAATGACCTCTCACAGAAACAAAGATCTGAGTATCACATGTTCTCACTCATATAGTGGACCTTGAACATCCAATGTAATACTATAAGAAAATGACTGACAGTGGTGGGAAACTATGGGGTGGGGGGAAGAGAGATGGGATTAACAGTAGTAAATATCTGTCTGGGGATGGCAAGACACCTCTTATCAGCAAGGGTGCCTGAATGAAGCATATTTGTATACCTAACCCTTAACTGTACCCCACAATATCATAATAAAAAATATTGATAAAGTAAAAAAAAAATTAGTACAGTATTTGCCTTGGGGAAATAATTTTTAAGTATAACCTACCAATGGGGAATGGTTAAAGCAAATTCTTGATTAGCAATACACAAAAATTATCCTTGTCATATGTTAATTCTATAAACTGTTATGGTGTCTATTACTTCTGCTTTGTGGTTTGTTATAAAATCCTACCTTATTCAAGGCTAATTAGTTGCTTAACTCTGAATCCTGGTATTATAAATTTTTTAGCATATATTTATTTATTTATTTTAAGAGATAAGGTCTCACTCACCCTGTCAGCCAGACTGGAGTACAGTGGTACTCATAGCTCACCGCAGCCTCAAACTCCTAGGCTCAAGTGATCCTCAAACCTCAGCCTACCAATTAGCTGGGACTACAGGCAAACACCACCATGCCAAGCTGATTTTTACATTTTTATTTCATTTTATTTATTTAATTTTCAGAGATGGAATCTCACCATATTGCCCAGGCTGGTTTTGAACTCCTGTTTTTAAGCAATCCTCCTGCCTCAGCCTCTAAAAGTGGTGGGATTACAAGCATGAGCCACTGAACCCATCCCTGAGTTTTTCTTGTAAGGCCCAATAAATTTCCTCTAAGCTCTCATCAGTTACAGAAGCAACATAACAGAAGTACCATAAACTAGCCCTTCAGTAATCATTCCATCTTCCCCCAAAAATTTCTCCCAGAAGCAAAACAGAGACATCCATGACCAATATTTAGTATCAGAGTCTTATTATGAGGTACCTATTGAAGGGCACAGATTGAATTTTCAGTGTTTAGTTTACATGGCTCTAATAGTTTTAAGTCTGAAAAATAAACCCAATTTATAGGTCATTTTCACCTTGGCCCAAGCCAGTAGTTATATTTCTATAACAGTTAACTAAATCTCCATATATAACATGCATATTCACTTTTGCTTATCTATCCATATTAGAACTAGAGGAAACCTCTATCTCAAAGTTAATCAGTGATATTAGATTTGTTTCCTTCGGTCTCTATTCATAAATGGCAGATTTGTTTGCCTATTAATTAGATGTTTTCTTTTCTATACCATCCTTCTAATAAAAACAGTTGCTACTTTTGCTTTGATATTAAAAATAGTAATGAACATGATCTTTGATATTAAAAATAGTAATGAATATTTTTATTCTGTTAATAATCAGATTGTTGGATTTATAAATTCAGGCCATATCTATATTGGAAGTAAAATTTAAAGCTGAGAGGAAATATGATTGTATAAACTGTTATTGGGAATACAGGGAAAAATGTGGTATAACAAACAACATGTTTATTTTCCATAAAATGTGATTCTCATAGTAATTGAAGAAACTCCACTGTAAATAGGATAGCAAGGCAGTCAGAATAATATGTCCATTAGTATACCTCTATTCAGTTGAGTTCAGTACCAATATTAGTCACACTAGGAAACTGAGCTTCAGGTCCTTTGTGGAAACAACAGTCTAGTTTTCCTGAGTGGTTGGCTTCACATGGAAAGCATGAATCCATCTGGATTTTCTTTCACTCTGATAACTATATGAGTGATCAGCAGCACTTGAAAGCATCTCATCTAGCATTGTGACAACCTGTCTTTCCTCCAGAACACTCATATTTAAACAAAATGGTGCAGTTTAATAGGGGTGACATATTTATTCCAGTAGGTCCGTCCAGGTCCTTTTGACTTTATGTCTCAGTATTTCTAGAAAAGAGAGAAGCCCTTCTCAGTATTGGACATGATTATGAGAGGGTTCAGCTAAAGCAGGCAGACCCTGCTTTACAGGCTTGCCAAACGTAAGTTCAAAGAGAGATGACATTACTACTTGCAAAAGTCACTCTAATTTCTAACAAAGCTTATTTGAACAAAACCAGAGGTAAATATCCATGACATTTTAACCCAGTAGATTGCTGAATTTTAGCCAATGAATTTGAGTAATTTATTTTACTTGGGGTATGATAATCGCTTATGGTAATCTGCAAACACTTGCATATTTCCTGGACAATAGTAGATTTAAAACAATTTCCTTTGTCTGATTTAACAAGCTCTGAGTTCCCCAAAATGGGGATTATGTATATTGAGAGCCTTTACCACTGCTTGAGCATAAGCTTTTGAAAAAGAAAATCCTTTAGGCTATTCAGACATCATATACACCATAACTAGACAAAATCTCTTACTTTCCATAGATATTTATTCTATGAAAACTAACTGCCACCAGCTTCGTGGTGAACTTAGTTGGGGAAAACTGTCTGTACTACTTAGGAATAGCCTGTAAGTAATTCTGTTGGCAAATAACAAGTCTCTTTAATATGTTTTGAATAATTTCGGATTTTTGATAAGCATGGTAAGAGTCTAGTGCTTTTATTTATATTTATTTACTTTTTAGTGATGAAGTCTTGTTTTGTCACCCAGGTTGGAGTGCAGTGGCATGATCATAACTCACCACAGCCTTGAACTTTTGGGCTTATGTGATCCTTTTCACCTCAGTCTCCTGAGTAGCTGGACTACAATGTGAGCCACAACATCTGGCCAATGTCCAGTGCCTAAATCCCTCTATTACTTTGATCATTTTGTTGATAATGCAGCAAAAACTAATCAAGAAGATGCTATTGTGTAGTAAATATTTTGTAAATAATTCCTACAATTCAGTTGAAAAATTTTTAACCCCTTTCCAATCTGTTTGACCATCTCCCTTCATGAAACTTATTTCTGAAAATTACTAAAGGTTTCTTGTATGAAAAGTAAGGCTTCCAGAAACAAAGATCTGAATATCACATGTTCTGCCTCATAAGTGGACCTTGAACAACTACCGTAATACTATAAGAAAAGGATTGCCAGTGGTGGGAAACGATGGGGGGGGGTGCAGGGAGGGGCAGGGAAGTGGGATTAATGGTAGTCAATATCTGTCTGGGGAAAGGGGGCACACCTCATCAACAAGGGTACCTGCACAATGAATATTAGTATACCTAACCCTTAACTGTACCCCACAACTTTAAAATAAAAAATATATGTTAAAAAAAAGAAAAAGAAAAGTGAGGCTTCTAAGTTTGGAGTCGTTCATGCTTTAACAGTAGTTATTTCAGCTGTCAGCAATATCATTGCCTTTAGAAATTTGGTTATTCTCCTCTGTGTGAACTCTACAATAGGTTACTGGCATCTGAGTAGGCAGTTGTAAAGCCTCTAACAAATCAGCACTCGATTATCCATGAGATACTGCAGTTTCCACTGAAGTCAAGAATTTCCTATTTTTGCAAATTTTCCCTGTTGAATGATATGCACCAAACACATATTTATCACTACTATATATTCACTGTAAGTCTAAACCAATAATTTTAGCTTTAGTAAGTCCTATTAACTTAACTGCTTGAGCCAACTTAATTCTAGACAAAACATAAGCTTTCAAGATTTCATGATCAGTCACCATAGCATATGAAAGCTTAAGTCGGTCACTTTTATCCCAAGTACATGGCCCATTAGGAAACATGTACATGATAAAACTTGCATTTTGAAAAAAGTATCAGATAACCAGATTGAGGCCTAGTTTTATTTTTTGGACCATTGTACAGTCATGATCATCTGTTTGACCAAGATCTGGCTAAAAGAGTAAAGACTACAGGGTTTAGGAAATTGCATCTTCCAAGCACAATATTAGAACTGGGTAATAATGCTTGTTCATGGCCAGTCTGGTGGTACACCAACAAATGCTGAGTTTTATGTACTTATAATTATCACCATATGGTGGTAATCCATATGGTAGACTATCCAAATAAATCAAGTGACCCAATATAAGGGTTTGAACTTTTTCATAAGTGTGGTGGCTGCCACCACAGCTCAGAGGCATCCAAGGATTCTCAATGTGTGTGTCTGATAAGGGATTCTTGGAGGTGGAATCCAGGGCTAAGACAGGATGTAGACTCATGCTAAGACAACAGACATACAAACATGTACCTTCAAACATGACAAATAATTCATTAACAGTTATAAAAGTTATGTCTTTTGTCTCTTTGCAGAGAAATCCACTAATAAAGGGAACCACCTCTCTAAAATATCACTGCCTCTTTCAAGAACTCAATTTCATGTAAAGAAAGATAAAGAGGTACACGGAGATTAGAGAGAGTTGTGACAGCAGAGAAAGGAAAAGGTTTCTGTGAAAGAGAAAGTGGCTTCAATTCTTGTATTTCCTCTTCCATTTTTCTCAATCTTTCCTTTTGATTATCAAAGCATTTTTTACTTTTCCTTAGAATGATGTTCTTTCCACAAATACCAGTAATTTGTATGGTTGGAATGAGGCACTTCTACAACTCCCACACATATGTTAACAGTCATCCCTTAGTATCCATGAGGGTTTGGTTCCAGGACAGAATACCAAAATCCTTGAGTACTGATGCCCCTTATATAAAATGGTATAGTATTTGCATATAACCTATGCATATCCTTCTGTATACTTTAAATAACCTCTAGATTATTAATACCTAATACAATGTAAATGCTATGTACACATCTGTTTTACTGTATTGTTTAAGGAATAATGACAAGGAGAAAATCTGCATATGCTCAGTACAGACACAGTCCTCATAGGGCTATCTACATTTTTGATCCATCGCTGATTGAATATGTGTATACAAAACTTGCAGATAAGGAAAGCTGACAGTAATTTGTCCAAATCAAAGAAACAGTCCTCAGGCCACTGCAAAACTGTGTACTTTCGTATGTATACTCATTTCAAACAAAAAGGTATTAGAAATGTAAAAGAAAGTTTTGCAGGCAACATTTCTGGCTTTTCATATTTTTTCACCATAAAAAATAATGGTGATCCTGATGATATTTTAGAACTGGTATCACCCAAGATTACTCAACAATAAAATCTTGAATTTGGAATGTGTAGTTCATCCACTTAGTATTCTAAAGAGTGGAGTTAGCAAGGAGCCTTTCTATAATTCAGGATCCCTTACCTTACTGTTGTGTGGCTACAAGACTTTTAGCTGATCAGAAATTGCCAGACAGATCCTATCCTTATTGCCACATTGTTGGGGAAATAATATAATTAAACTTAAAATCTTCTGCTAACCCAGTAAAACCTTTCCATAAAACATGGAAAAGAATGAAACACGTTTATTACTGAATAAACCTTAAACCATATGCATCACAGGCAATTCACTAAAGTGACTGCAAAGATAAACAATAACTCATATCCTTTTATGTTTTATGTATATGCTAATCTGTTACATATATGTTAACTGTATTTATCCAAAGGAAAAATAAAATTTCTTGTGATTTTGGCAAGCAAAAAGTTATACGTGGGAGCTAATTCCCACAGATAGGGAGAAAGGTCACTCTGTTCTTGGTATTGACTTTTCAAAGGGATGGCTCCTTGACATCTATAATGACATTACTTGGATATAACACTGGCAAAAGACTTATTTAGCTTTGGAAAATGTTTACATATATTTAAAAGATGCAGAGCTAACATAATGTCAAGTTTTCTGGAAAAAATGCTAAAAGAAAACAGGAAGGAAAATTCTCTTTACTTTTTGGCACTAGAAAAACTTTTAAATTAATTTTCTGAGATGTTTATTTTCTCTTACACTGGCAAAAACAAGTCAAAGAGAGACTATACTACCTAATAAATTACCTGGATAGGAATTCATGCACAGGGAGACGAAAAGGCCTTAGTAACTGGATCTGGAGTATGAGGAAAGGAGTAGTGTCTCATTATTATACCTGTGGCATAAGGTCAGAGTTGGAGTAGCAAGGAATTTGATGCTGGGTTTGACATGTTTGGACTAGAGCTGCTTAAATGTTCCTGGTTTGTATGGGTTTTAAAATCCACAGCAGGGCTCAGCCTACAGATGGTTTGGATAACAGAGCCTCAGCTACAGTAAGATAAAACAATTTGGGCCTAGAAACAAAAATATTGTGAGTTATGCTAAGATTGATTTGTGTATAAATTTCATATATATATATATTTTTTTACCAACATAATGAAATTTACTCTGCTTACTCAGGTTACCAAAATATATCACAATACCAAAAAATAATACTTTTGAAAGTGGAACATACTTTTTTTAAAAAGAAAATAATATTGCAAATCACTTCTGGGTCAATTTAACTAGAGGAATTAACTAGAGGAACAAAGTTATTAAAATATAGCTATGTTTAACTATCTGCACTATAAATAAAATACTTGAAATCATTCCTAAGATCACAGTTTAAAACAAGAGATAAGACACTATGTGTTTTACAACTACCTCTGTAACAGGTGATTTTCCTTCCCTAACAGTCAAAAGCTTAATTAGAATGTTGACAATACTTACGTTTTCCCTCTCATCATACCATCTGCTAAAATATTTTTATTATTGTTAACATGATCCATATCTTGTCTTATCTGGATGATGTGGTCCAAAAGGTGGGGCTTGAGAAGGCCGACTCCGCATTCATGGAGGAAGGGGTAGCCACCTGGGTGTAGGCTACATATCATGAATCACTTCCCCTAGTTTTATAAATGGAGGGTTCAGAGTTCCTTGATCTTCACTGAACTGTCATAAAGAGTTAGTATTATAATAATGTGAAGAGTATGCACCTATACTTGGACCACTATGTTGAGGTGAGGCAGGTCCTGAAAGAAGATATTTTATATAAGGTAGTATCTAGGTAATAATATGTCCATGGCAAGGGTGGTGGAATAGAGGCCATTGGTGGACTTGAAGCTTAGCTGTTAACCAAGTGAAGAGTACTTGCATCCTGGAGAGGATGTGGTGTTGCATGGCATATTGGTAGCAGAGGCAGTGGTATGATACAGAATATTCCTGTAGAGGCCCAATATGATGAGAGTTCAATATCACTTGTTGACCCTGATATGCAGGATAATGGTGAGCAGATGTGGAGGAAGTAGATGGTAGTTGTCAAGCACATGCATTTGAGTCATATTAAATAGAGACAGTTACTGAATTACCATGTTTTCTCTGACTCACTAAAGGAAGTAGACATGAAGCCTCAAACAATTTTGCTGGAAGAATATGAATATCTTCGTGGCTAATGATGAGGCATAAAATAATTTCAGTTGGTGGCACCGGCATCACAGAAGATGAACATTTTCTAGTTAGATTCAAGCAACAGAATTTTTAGCTGTTACATGACAGTAGTTCATATGTGCCTCTAGGTCTCTTTGAGATAAATATGTTCTCTTGCACCCTTGAACAGTGCTGCACATGAAGATAGAACCTTGTATATGCTTCTGAGTTTGTTTCACAAGCTTACTGCAGCGTGGACACATCTTACCTCCCACTTTTCCATGTAAAACAGCATAGGAGTAGCAAAAGACGTGTTTACATGGAATCATTCGCCCATAGATTTTAATTGGTAAATCACATTTGTCATATAAATGGACTGGTGTATCATCCTTTTCACCTAAGATGTTTACCTGAAAGTCCCAAAAAAGTTCTGTAGTAAACCTTTGCTGATTTCTAAATGGTTCACTCTCTCTATAGTCTTCATACCATTCTTCATAATGATCAAATCCTTCAGTGTGCTCCATAATTTGATTCGCAGGGCATGGTGGGAGTGGAAATGACCCGTCCTGGAATCTCAGGGAGTGCATGCGCCCCACCTTCTCAAGCCCAAGAAGTGAAAATCCAACTGGGTAGCCCCACCCACCTTTGATATTGCTGATCTATTCCCATTCCAGACAGGGAGTCAGGCAGACAGAGCAACAGCAAATATGTGAAGAGCTTCAGTATTTAGGTTGCCGAGGCTGCTCTTCTTTTGGTTCATGAAAAAGTAGCCTTTAAACTGTGGAAAAAGAAACCAACCTGGATTAGGCTAGAGGGAGTAATCACACAGGAGAGATAGTATCGGAAGGAGTAAGATGGAGGCAGGTAAGGCTGTCAGCCTGTTCTTAAAAGCTTTTTGAACAATGGAACGCTTTGCTTTTTAGAGATGAAAGCCTGCACATAATATGAAATCTTCAAATGGAGACCGGATTGCATCTTGTCAGAAATGCTGTAGATTTGACTTCTCAAACTTTTCTGGCAAAGTACCTCTAAGGTAGAGAAGTTAATGTAAAAACTGTGAGTGAGCCAGGCTCGGGGACTCAGCCTGTAATCCCAGCACTTTGGGAGACTGAGGCCCAGGGGATTTCCTGAGCCCGCGACTTCAAGACCAACCTGGGCAACTTGGCAAGACCTGTATCTACAATAACTAGAAAATTAGTCGGAAGTGGTAGCACACGCCTGTAGTTCCGACTACTTGGAAGGCTGAGACAGAAGGATTGCTGGAGCCCAGTGGGTCGATGCTGCTATGGCCGTGAGTATGCCACTGCACCCCAGTCTGGGCGACAGAGTGAGATTCCAACTAAAACAAACAAACAAACAAACAAACAAACAAAACAAAACAACTGTGAGAGTGAGGGAACAATGTGCTAAGTACCATTTTATTTTATTATCTTGAGTTAGGAGTTCCACTGTATTACCTAGGCCAGGCTCTGGTGATCCTTCCATCTCAGCCTCCTAAGTAACTGGGAATTCTGGTGTAAGCCACCACGCCCTGCTAATTTTTTTTGAAAGCAAGATTTATTGAGAGAACAGAAAAGCTCCCACAGTGGGAGGGGACCCACGGGGTTTGCCCAATTTTTAATTTTTTTTTGTAGAGAAGAGGTCTCACTATGTTGCCCAGGCTGGTCTCAAACTCCTGGGCACAAGTGAGCCTCTTGCCTCAGTCTCCCAAAATACTGGGATTATAGGCATGAGCCACTGCACCCAGCCCTAAATAACATCTAAAGCAAGACATTTCCTTGAATTCTTGTACTATAACTTAACATTATATGAATATAAATTTCTGTTTCAGAATATGTCTGTTTGCTTTAATGAAAATATTGCTTTCTTTTTTTTAAATCAATATTTTTCATTTTAAAATTGTGGGGTATAGTTAAGGGTTAGGTATACAAATATGCATCGTTCAGGCACCCTTGTTGATAAGGGGTGTTGCCCCATCCCCAGACAGATATTGACTATCGTTAATCCCACCTCCCTTCCCCTCCCCCCCCCC
>NW_007101984.1:600-40189 GCF_000164805.1 Carlito syrichta | reverse complement strand
AAAAGTATTTGCCAACTCCAGGTCTGACAAAGGCCTAACATCTTGGATCTACAAGGAACTCAAACATGCTGAAAAGAAAAAAACAAACAACCCCATTACAAAGTGGGCAAAAGATATGAACAGACACTTCTCAAAGGAAGACATCCGAGTGGCCAACAGATACATGGAGAAATGTTCAACCTCACTAATCATCAAGGAGATGCAAATCAAAATATTGCTTTCAATTACTTAGTTAAATTACTGATTTTTCTCCCTTCCCCTGAAGTCTTTGAGTAATATTGAAATCTCAGGAAGAGATATGCTAAGATGTGTGTCAAGTTGTATAGCACACTGCTATATCTTTCCTTAGTGTTGATGCACTAGCTTGTGATGCACTGCATAGAATAATTTTTTTCTTTATTGAGTACAAGATCATCCACAGGACTTGGAAATTCTTTTTAAACACAATTTTATAAGGACATTTTAATAAGAGTATTTATCTGTGAATAAAATTTCAATGTTAAAAACCCAAAGACATTAGGGTGGTGATTAGTTGTATTACAAAATGCCTTCCCATGTCCCAATTTTGTTTGTTCTTTAAATATTACTTTCTTTTCTCTTGGTGTATTTGTTGCATATTTATAGAACTTTAACAATGTGGGGGATAGACCTAAATAAACTAAAAAGTTAAAGGGCAAATAATTGTAATGATCACTCAAAGATTAATAGAAAATATATCAGAAATGATCATTTTTTATGGAAAGATAATGCTGGGTTTATAGAAATTCCAATTCTACTCACCTTTTGGGAACCTATGTGCACTGTAAAGTAAGGTGTACCCTCTCTGTGATAGCTTTACTCAATACTGTCCAGAATAAGTGCTTTTATTCTCACAAAGAAACTTTGCATAGAAAGTGATGAACGACCATGCCAAATATACTAAATATATGATGAACGACCATGCCAAATATACTAAATATATGATTAAAAATAATTAAAGGGGAGGTCAGAGCAAGAAATTGCCCTCATTAAACAGATTTTCCATCTCTACTGAAAACCAAAGCACGGTCAAAGCTGACCTTTGCCAGACAAAAAGAAAAAGCAGGGATGTTGCACCTGGTTTAAAATGCTATAGAGAAAAGAAAAAATAAAAGCCATAATAACATTTTTATGATATCCATTTAGATACTGGAATTTACTGAAGCATGTAGCTAGATTGGAATATTTTTACAATAATATCCCATGATCAATGCTGGGAATTTTGAGAGACTGAAATAATAGGAAGTTGATAAAATTTCACATTTGTGAACATACTTTATAAAAGAAAAAAATTATGGTCGCATGGGGGCATTTTATCTGAGAGAGTGAACCATTGAGGTGTATGTGGGAAGGACGAATAAGAGACAGACCCCCATTTGATGTTGGAAATCATGGTGAAGCTTACAACTGGTTAAAAGAATGAACCAAGAGCAGAGGCTTAGAGAGAAGTGACCACTCTTTATCTATTTCATTATTTATGAGTTCTTAAAAAGTTTTAAATAAATAAGTTCCAGTTTTATCACCCTGACCTATAGTGTCATTTCACTACTATTTTATCTTTATTTTGAATCTGTCATCTCTGAGCAATGGCTGTTGATACTTGAGCTTTTGATTTCTTTGGCTTTCTACCAAATACCTAGTACTATATTAACAAATACCTAAGTGTACAAGGGGACCTTGTAGTTGATGATATATTCTCTTCCTGTAAACTAATTCTGCTTGAAATGAAGTTCTTTTCAAACTTTATATTCAGATAAGTGCAGCTGCTCGGAGTGAAATTGTAGTAGGGAGGTGAAATTGTAGCCGGGAAGTGAAATTGTAGTGGGGAAGCCAAGTCTTACCTCCTTAACACTCCTGCTGCTCTGGCCACCCCCTGTTACTTCCCTCTATAGTGGCTATTTAGGCAGCTCAGTGGAGCACAGTTTGAAAACCACTTTTCAAAATATGTTTTCTAAGCTGATATAGAAAATGTATATAATGAACTATATCATATATCTAAGAGAATAGTAGATGAGTACCCATAAATCTACCACTTAGCCTAAGAAATAAAGCATTATCAGTACATTTGCAATTCCTGCTGCACTCCTCACTCATTATCACCCTTCACCAGAGAAAAGCATTATGCTGAATATTGTATACATCATTCTTTTGCTCTTTAGTTTTAAAAATCATGTGTGTGCCTCTTTATGCAAAATATTGTCCAGTTTTGTTTGTTTTTAACTTTCTAGGGTTGGAATAATACCATAACTTCCTTTATTCCCTTAATGTAGCTCTGAGATGCTTTTATGTTAATGTGTACAGCTGTATTTTATTCATTTTCAGTACTATATTCTACTGTATAACTATATTATAACTTAACTGTTTTTCTGTTGATGAATATTTGGTTTGTTCCCAGGTTTTGCAATTGCAGATGATACTATGAGACATTCTTATACATGTCTCTTATACATGTTCAAAAATTTTTCTAGGGTATGTGTATAGGATTGGTGCTACTACATCATGGAGAATGTACATGTTAAATTTTCCAAAGTGTTCATACCAATTTGTCAACAGAATATAAAAGTTTGTGTTGCTCTATACCTTTGCCAATGCTTCTTACTAATAGACGTTTTATTTATTATGAACTTGGTGGCTGTAAAATTCACATCATTGTTTTTATTTTGTGTTTATCTGATTATAAGTGAGGTTGAACAGCTTTTTATTATGTTTTGTAGAACATTTATAATTCATCTTTTTTCCACTAACTGTTCATATAATTGGACCATTTTTCTGTTGAATGATTTGTCTTTTCCATATTGATTTTTTGGTGTTCATTATATACTCCTAGTGCTAATTTTCTGTTAGTTATATAATTTGAAGTTATCTTCTCTAAATTTGTAAGTTGTCTCTTAATTTTCTTTATGGTGTTTTTTGATAAATAAAAGTTCTAAAATTTCATGTATTAAACTTATCAATCTTTTTCTTTATTGTTAGTGATTTTCTGATGCTTAAAATGGTTTCTTTAACCTGAAGTTAAAAAGACACTTTGCTTTATACTTATTTTTAAGTCTGGCCTTTCAAGTAGAGTCTTGTTTAATTGATCTTCAATTGATTTTGTATGGAGAGACAGAGTGACACAGTTTTATTTTTTCCTTGATATAGTCAGTTATCTCAGAACTGTTTATTCAATGGTTTACCCTTTATTGTCAGGGATTAGCTCTATCACATATTGGGTTTTCATATATGCATAAGTCTGTTTTTGGATTCTCTGTTCCATTCTATTGGTCTATTTTCCTGTCTCATCTTAATTACTATGATTTTATAGAATTTGGAGGTTTTGGAGAGGGGAACAAGTCCCCTAAACTTATTTTTCAGGAACATATTGGCTATTCTTGGCTGTTTCCCATATAAAGATATTTTAGGTTGGTGGAATATTCTCATAAATGAAGGGATGGTGAGGAAAAAGAAAGGGGAGAAGAATGTCTACAGATATATATATATATTTGCTCATGTATAATTATTCTGAAAATCAACTCTGCTTTTGAAATCAGGTAATTTTGAGACCAGAAAAGCTGCCTACTTAAATTTATTGACATGTCAGTACTGTATGTGATGAGACACAGGGTTAATATAACTTTTGCTTATTTTACTTTTTTTTTAGAAAGCAGTATTTATTGAGAGGACAGAAAAAGCGCCCACAGTGGGAGGGGACCCGAAGGGGTTACCATATTTCACTTTTAAAACTAACTTGTTGGGTGTCTTATAAATTTCTTGAAATAAACAGTACAGCATTGTGATAAAAAGCACGGGGTCTACTTAGAGGCATATTTCTGTTTTTCCACTTCCTATTTATGTGACCTTAGGCACATTACTTAATCTTTCTGAGACTTATTACTTGTTTTTTGTTTGTAAATGGTAATAATAATGCTATTTACCAACTGTATTAGTTTTTGATTGCTGCCATGACAAATTACCATAAACTTCCATATGCTTAGTGACTTAAAACAATGTAAATTTATTATCTTACAGTTCTGGATGTTATAAGTCAGGCAAGGGTCTTATTGGACTAAAATCTAGTTGTTGGCAGGGCTGAAACCCTTTTTGGAGTCTCTAGAGAAGAATCCCTTTCCTTGCTCATTCAGATTGGTGGCAGAATTCACTTGTCTTTTGTGGATGTAGTCCGAAGGTTCCCATTTGTTTGTTGGCTGTGCGCTGGGCTCTTCCCAGCTTGCAGAGGCCCAACTGCATTCCTCGGCTTATGGCCTCCTTCCATCTTCAAATTCTACAATAATAGTTTGAATCTCTTTCACTCTTTGAATCTCTCTTGCTTCTTCTTCCATCACATCATTCTGTTTGTGTTTGTCTGTCTGTCTTTCTTTTTTCTCTTATTCTAGCTTGGAGAGGTTCTCTGCTTTGCAGGGCTCATGTACTTAGATTGGGCCCACTAAAATAATCCAGAAAAATCTTCCTTTTTAAAAGATCTGTAACCACAATCATATCTGTATATGGCCCGTTTGCCCTGAAAGATGACATCTTTACAGGTTTTGGGATTTAGATATGGACAGTTTTTGGGGAGAAGGAAAGGCTATATTATTGTTCTGTTCTGTCTACCATGTCTACCATAAGAGTATTGGGAGGAATGCATGAAACAATACACATAAAGAGCTTAGGATAGTTTTGACATGTAGTAAACACTCAATAAATATTCATTAATGTTGTCATTACTACTTATCAATGGCAAAATTTGAGTTTTCTCCTTTTTGGGGGGAACTGAACTGATATTGCCTTCTACTCATATAATTCCTCTTAAAATTTTTCAAGCTAAGAAATACTTTAAGCATACAGACTTATATAATTTTTGAGAAGACTCTTGCTCTATACATCTGTGGTAGTTTGAATTGTGACCACCCCCAAGTTCTGTTCGTGTCCTAACCCCTAGTACCTGTCAATATGACCTTTTTAGGAATAAAATCTTTGCATATTGATAAAGTAATACTGAATTAGGATGGGTTTAAATCTAATGGCTGGCAGCAAAAAAGAGCCTGAATAACTAAAGTAATCCTCAGCAGAAAGAACAAAGCTAGAAACCTCACACTTCTTGACTTCACATTTTATTAAAAAGCTACAATAACCAATACACCATGGTGGTACTGGTACAAAAATATACACTTAGTCCAATTGTTCAGGACAGAGAATCGGAAATAAAACCATGAACCTTCAACTAATCTTTGATAAAGCTGACAAAAACAAAGATAAAGGGAGATTTTGACAGAGGAGAGAGGAGAAACAAGGAAAAAAGGCCATGTGATAATGAAGACAGAGAGTGAAGTGATACAGCTATAAGCTAAGTTATGCCAAGGGTTGCAGGCAACCACCAGAAGCTAGGAGAAGGCAAGGGAAAGATTCTTCCCTAGAGCCTTTAGAAGGAGCATGGCCCTGCCAACACCCTGATTTTAGATGTCTAGGATTAAGAGAATAAATTTCTTTTGTTCTAAGGCACCTGTTTTGTGGTATATTTTATTACAGCAGGCTAGTAGACAAATACAACAGCTTACCATGTTTTCTCAAATTGGTTTTTATTTGAAGTAGCATATCAAAAATGGTCTTGTATAATACAAAAATTCATATGGAAGCAAAGAGAGCCTGAATAGCTAAAGCAACCCTCAGCAGAAAGAACAAAGCTGGAGACCTCACACTTCTGGACTTCACATTTTATTAAAAAACTACAATAACCAATACACCATGGTGGTACGGGTACAAAAATATACACATAGTCCAATGGGACAGGACAGAGAATCGAGAAATAAAACCAAGGACCTTCAACTAATCTTTGATAAAGCTGACAAAAACAATCATTGGGGAAAGGAAACCATATTTAGAAAATGATGCTGGTAAAACTGGCTAACCACACGCAGAAAAATGAAACCGGATCCCTCTCCGTCACCATATACAAAAATTAACTCAAATTGGATCAAGGACTTAAATGTAAAACCTCAAACTAGAATAAGCTTAGAAGAAAAACTTATGGAACACCCTCCTGGATATTGGTGTAGGAAATGAACTTGTGGCCAAGTCCTCAAAGGCAAATGTAGCAAAGTCTAAAACTGACAGGTAGGATGTTATCAAGTTAAAAAGCTTTTGCTCAGCAAAAGAAACTGTCAAGAGAATAAACAGACAGCCCATAGAATGGGAAAAAATATTTGCAAGCTATGCATCCTACAAAGACCTAACATCTAGGATCTGCAAGGAACTCAAACAAATTGACAGGAAAAAACCTACCCCATTAAAAAGTGGGCAAAGGACATGAACAGACACTTCTCAAAGAAAGATATTCAAGCAGCCAACAAACATGAAAAAAATGCTCGGCTTCACTAATCATCAGAGAAATGCAAATCAAAACCGATCAGTGGATAATGAAAATATAGTAGATATGTACTATGGAATACTATTGAGTCATCAAAAAGAATGAAATAATGTTTTTTATAGTAACTTGGATAGAATTTGAGAACGTCATTCTAAGTGAACTAACTGAGCAATGGAAAACCAAATACCACATGTTCTCACTTATAAGTGGGTGCTAAACCAAAGACATAGAGAATGGTATAATGGACTAACAAGGGGAGGAGGGGTTGAGGAATAAAAATTTACCAGTTAGGTACAAAGTGCAAGATAGGGATGGACGGTACATGTAAAGCCCAGACCCGGAACTATTTGTACCCCTAAAGCTATTGAAATAAAAAAATCAATTAATTAAAAACAAAACAAAACAAACGAACAAACAAACAAACAAAAAACCACAATGAGATACCACCTCACACTGTTCAGGATGTCTATCATTAGAAGTAAAAAAACAATAGGTGTTGTGAACAAGTGGAGAAAAGGGAATGCTTCTACACTGTTGGTGGAATGTGAGCTAGTTCAACTTTTGTGGAAAGCAGTGTGACATTTTCTCAAAGAACTAAAATTGAGCTTCCATACAATCAAGCAATCCCACTTCTGGGAACATACCTGGAGAATCATAAATCACTTTACAAAAAGACACCTGTATGTTCATTGTTCTACTACTCACAATAGCAAAAACATGAAATCAACCCAGTTGCCCATGAAAAGTGGACTGGATAAAGAAAATGTGGTATATATATATGATGGACTACTATGCAGCCTTAAAGAAGAACAAAATCACGTCTTTTGCAGCAACATGGATGCAGCTGGAGACCACCATTCTAAGTGAACCATCACAGAAACAAAAAACTGAATACCACATGTTTTACCTCATAAGTGGGCCTTAAACATTGGACATGCAAGTACAAACAGGGGAATAACTGATGCTAATAACTGCTAATGGGGAGAGGGAGTGAGAGGTATAAGGGGCACAGATGTCCACTACCAGGGAGACAGGGATTAATAGAAGCCCACATATTACTTATGCACAATTTCCTTATGTAGCAAATCCTCACATGTACCCCATAACTCTAAAATAAAAATAAATATAATTAGAAAGTAATCTTGTTAGTTCCTAATGTATGAGACATTTACATTCAAATATATGTCCTAAGATATGGTCAGTACCCTAAGAAAGACTTGTTTGGTGTGGCTCCAAATAGTAGAATTAAGATGTATAAGTAAAAGTTACAAGGAAACTGATTTTTTAGCTCAATATGTAAAGTGAGGCTTTCTAACAATTACGATTGTTGGTGGCAGTAAGAGCTGTTTTATTACTCATATCCCAGATCTTTGGTTGAAGCAGTGGAACTAGTTTCTCATGAATATTTTAAATAAAAACTCATCTTAAGGAGAATTAATTATCCTTATGGTAAACCAGGAGAGATAACATTTCATGTTGGTAACAAAAAATCAAAATCTAAACTGTTGCTTGATTACTTCGATATATATAAGAAAGATGCAGAAAGCTCTTGCCAATATTTTCTGCATGTGGTTCAAAGAGACATAAAATTTAATTTGTTAAATCATGTATATATGTATATATACAAGGGTCACCCCCCAAATCCTGGAATGTATTTATAGAAAATTGTGTATTCTTATATGTTTATACTTCAGTCACTTTCAAAGTACTCACTGTTTGATATAATACACCTATCATGATGCTTTTTTCCACTGTTCAAAACAGTTTTTGAATTTGTCAATTTTGAAACCTTTTAGTGCTTCTGCCAATTTTTGTTTTACCTCTTCCACATCTGCAAAACATTTCCCTTTGAGGACTTTTGTCATCTGGGGAAACAGAGTAAATTGCTCAGGGTGAGATCGAGTGAATAGGGAGGGTGAAGCATGGGAGTCATGCTGTTTTTGGTCAAAAACTGCTGAACATTCTGCACAGTGTGGGTAGGTTTCTCTTGTAAGTCACCCATCATAAAATGGAAAAACAAGAATCTTTAAAAAATATTCACTATATTCAGATAGTCTCTCACAACAATGTTAGCTGGTACGCTGATGCCGATGGGTTCCTAGAACAAAGCCTAGCAGGGGAAGCCTGTACTACAGGGTGCTCACCCTCTAAAAAAGATAATTCTGTGGTCCCTTCTCATATTGCTATGTTTATATATATATATATAGTATAGATAACTAATTTATATTATTAAGTGACATCTGAATCAACAGATAGAAATTTTTTTTTTAAAAAGCCATGTATCATTCAGTGTTTATTGAGTGTTTTCTGTATAATATATGATGTAGATTGTATCACCCCTACCTTAGTTGATTTTAAACTCTTGTTGGGTTTTATTTAGGCTTTTATAGGGTGCTTATTAATTAATTAATTAATTAATTTTTATAAAGATGTGGGGTACAATTCAGGGTTAGGTATACAAACGTTGGTTATACAGGTACTCTTGTTGATGAGGTATGCCCCTCTTTCCCCTAGCAGTTTCCCTCAACTGCCAATCCCACCCTCCTTCCCCTGATAGTTTCCTACTACTGCTAATCTATAGGCTGCCTTTTTAAGATTTATTCTCTGATACTCTTTCTAACAGTATTCACACTTTCCTTCTGGTATCCACCTTTCTCTTTAATAGGCTACTTGCCTCAGGTCACCCAATCGGGATGAAATTTGGTACCTTATTTGTAATGTTGGAAAGAATTTCTTTGTGTCCCTCTGGATGTTATAAGAAGAACATATGTAGTCTTGATTGTGGCTGGCAGCTATGTTTTTGCTAGGAGCAGTACCAGTCATAAAATGAAGCTGACACTGAGGATAACAAAACAGAAAGATACAAAGAAATTGAGTCCTTGAAGACACTATTGAGTTACTGCATCAACCAATATCTACATGTTCCAGTTTAAATGAGAAAATAAATTCTCTTTTGATTTAAGCCAGTTTGCATTAGGTGTCCTGTTCTTTGCAGCATAACGTCTTATCTAATACATACATGTGCTCATAAATAAACTAAAGAATGATAAATGATAATCTATAATCAAGAGTTAAATATATTGAAGATAAATACTGTAGATTGTTGGTTTTTAAAATGTGTTCCCTAGGTCAGCAGCATCAGAATTACCTGAGAACTTGTTAGAAATGCAAATTTTATGGCTGGACACCACATTTACTTAATTAGAAACTCTGGGGGAGAGGCCTAGTAACTTTTGTTTTAGCACACCCTTCAGAGGATTCTGATCATGCTGAAGTGTGAAAACCACTGCTCTGAAAGTCCAGAAAATGAGGGATTATTGTTTATCAAAGAGTAGTAGAAGACTTCATGGAGAAAATGAGACAAACTAAACACTAGAGCAAGATGAACCTTTGAAAAGTAGGCTGAAAAACCAGAATGCATAATGTAAGGTGATAGGAATGAATATGGTATTTATGGAGCATTAACAGGCTAATTGTGACATTACTAAAATAGTGAAGTAATGAAGAATTAAAATTGCGTGGTTAGTGGGGTGGGAAGGAATTGGTAGCTGAGATTCAGATTTTCTTTTTGTCTTGTTATGCTAATTTCATCATAGATCATTGAAAACATGAACAATAGAATACATTATTGGTATTTTTAATTATAGGCAATACGAGGTCTGACAATTAAGTTTGTGAACTTGCCGTCATGTTGGCAGCATTGTACAGCATTGTGTCTTGGTAAGGTTTCATAACCTTGGTATATCAGTGTCTCACAGCTGTGTTTGTGTTGATGTGTGGCGGTGTCTTTTTGAGTGGTGTTCTTTATTGTTTTTGTGTGCCATCACAAGACTATCAGAGCTTGAACTAGAGCAATGAAGAAACTAAATTTCTTGTTAAACTTGGCAAGAGTGGAAGTGAAATCAGAGTCATGTTAGTCCAAGTTTATGGGGCTAATGCCATGAAGCAGCAGTGTACAAATGAATTTAACATTTTTCTGATGAGAAAGTGCCCCTGATAAAGAGAGGTCAGGACAGCCAGTAATTTGCAGAAATGACCAAAACATTGCAAAAACTCATCGAAATGGTTGATTGATTGTGAGAATCATATCAGATCAAATAAACATCGATAGAGAAACAGGAAAATCTTGGCATGAGAAAGTTGTGTGTAAAAATGGTCCTGAAGGAGCTCTTGCATCATGGCAATGCACCAGCTCACACAGCACTATCTGTGAGGGAGTTTTTAGTTAGTAAACAAATAACTGTATTGGAACACCCTCCCTACTCACCTGATCTGGCCCCAAATGACTTTTCTGTACTTGAAGATAAAGGAAATATTGAAAGGAAAACATTTTGATGATATTTGGGACATCAAGTATAATGTGACAACAGTTCTGATGGCCATTCCAGTAAAAGAGTTCCAAAGTTGCTTTGGTGAATGAACTAGGTGCTGGTATTGGTGTATAGCTTTCCAAGGGGAGTACTTTGAAGGTAACTCTAATTCAGCAGTGAGGTATGTAGCACTATTTCTAGGATGAGTTTGTGAACTTAATTTTAGAACTCGTAAATGTTGAGATCAACCTGTTTGGACGATAGCCATAGAATATTAAGAGCATTTAGTCATGGAAAGGGAATGATGTAGTCCTACTTGTATTTGCAATAGGTAGGCAGAAAGGCCCCCTTCTTGGATTCCAAAAATTTGGTTGAAGAAAGTTAAAGTAGTCCTCCCTTACCTGTGGGGGATATATTTCAAGACCCCAGTAAATTCCTGAAACTGCAGATAGTACTGAACCTTATATATACTTTGTTTTTTCCTATACACAGATAATTGTGATAAGGTTTACTATATATATTAGGAACAGTAATAGCTTAACAGCAACAAATAATAAAATAGAACAACTATAACAATATATTATAATAAAAGTTATATGAATGTGGTCTCTCAGGATATCTCATTGTCCTCTTCTCACCTATTTTCAGATTGAAGCTACCTGAGGAAAGTCATATATGGGAGGGACTACTTTGCTCTTATCTTCTTGTCAGAATTTATCAGTTTCAGGGTGGCATCTACAGACTTTAACCAGCCTTGGCTTTATGTCTTGTCTTCTTCCTCTTTCCATTCCATATTTTGTGGGAGAAGTTTCCACCTTAAATATTGATGTCATATCCAGAGTTGTACATCACCTGCCTACACTGCCTCCTTGGTTTAATAATGTGTGCTTAGACAGAATTGTTTACATTTCACCCTTTTCCCTAAAGTGCTGTAAGCCATGCATAATGATGCAGCCTGTAGAATTATGTGATGGTAACTGACTGTGGCTCAGAGAGACCATTAGAAAATGAGAGACAAGCATTTTAAAGCTAAAATGCTAATGTCTACAAAAAATAAACACTAGATAGAACTTAAAGTTTTTTTTGAACTTGTCTAGGTCTAAGTTTTTGGTGATAGTGGTAGATGTGGGTGTGTAAGTGACTGTGGTGCTGAAAGAAGAAGAGTTTTAACCTAATGATACAAATAACTTTTCCTTGTTGACAACTAGCTTTTAGCTAAGGAGTACCAGAACAGTGAACAAGCATTTCTAAAGCATAGGCACCACTCAGTGTATTATCAAGACATTATTTAATTAGTCTTGATAATGGGACTTTATTTTAGAGAGAATTTAATTTAATGGTCTTGATATTGAATGACCTTGGTATGGCAAAGATTCTCTCTCTCTCTCTCTCCCTACCTCTCTCCCCCCTCTCTACCCCCTTTCTCTACCCTTCCTTCCCTCCTTCTCCTTCCCTCCTTCATTTCTTCCTTCCCTCTCTGCCTTTCTCCTATCTCTCTCTCTTTCTCTCTCTCTCTCTCTCTCTCTCTCTCTCTCTCTCTGTGTGTGTGTGAATGCACACAGTGGAAGTACCTTTGGAGTCAAGCCAAACAATTCCTCCATACCAAGCTAGAGTTACATTAAATCAGCTTGCTTTGCAGGTCAGACTGAAGGATATGCGAGACAAGCAATAAATTCTTCACCTCTGCCACTTTGGGAGGACAATCAGCCAATGAATTACCTCTTGTTTGTTCATATAGACTCACTCATCATTTGATTTGCTTTGAAGGTCTAAAGTTTAATTTTTTCCTTTCCACAGGGATTGGGTAAGGGAGTAATTGTAGGGCAAAAATGTTTAAATCTTGGGACATTAATGAGTCATAGGGCTAGAGAAGTCATTTTTGACCTCACACTTTGCTTGAAGGAGCAACTTGGAGCTGTGCTAGCTTGTTCCCTTTTAGAACAATTTCTTCAGACTGAATGGTTTCCGTGGGCACAGGCTGGTGGAAACTTGAATTTCCAATGTTTTCTTAGAAAAGGCGGTTTGTTTTGATAGCCTTAACATAGGGCTGTTAATTGTTGTCTATTATCCTTGAGTCTCTGACCAGTTTTTACTAGCTCTGGAATGTGATGCTTTGGCTGTTTGAGGGATGAATTGTGTGTTGCTTTACTTCCCTATTCTGGAGGTTTCAAGCACTGGTATGTCTCTAACATATTTCTGTGAATGCTCTATTTTTGAGTTCATTTTCAATCATTAAACGCATCTCTGTCTGGTCCTTATTGTGAGTTGTTTGAAGTTAAAGGAAGATGAATAGTCTGACATATATTGTGGTGTTTTTTATGAAGTCTTTAAAGTGGGATAACGCCCTGCCGCAGTAAGCATATTTTTTAAGACAGCTGAAAGGTATGTATTGCACATCTACTAAATACAGTTGACCCTTGAACAACACAGATTTAAAGAGTCTGGATCAATTATATGTGGATTTTTTTCAATAAAAGTCACATTGATTGTGCCTGTCTCTCCTGTCTCCCCTTCTGCCTCCTCTTCTTCTTCAACCTCTGTAGCCCCTGAGACAGAAGAACCAATCCCTCCTTTTTTTACTCCTTCTCAGTCTACTAAATGTGAAGATGAAGATGAAGACCTTTATGGTGATCCACCTCCACTTAATGAATAATGAATACGTTTCTCTTCTTTATAAATTTCTCAATAAGATTTTTGTTTCTCTAGCTTGCTTAAGAATACAGTATATAATACATATCTCATACAAAATATGTGTTAATAGATTGTTTATGTTATTGATAAGGCTTCTAGTCAACAGTAGGCTATTAATAATTCAATTTTGGGGGAGACATAAGTTATATGAGACTTTCTTTTCTTTTCTTATTTGTAATTCTAAAGATGTGTGTACAATTCAGGGTTAGGTATAAAAACATTGATCATGCAGGTACCCTTGTTGATGAGGTATGCCTCTCCCTCCCCCAGCAGTTTCCCTCAACTGCCAATCCCACCCCCGCCCCGATAGTTTTCCACTACTGCCAATTGCTTTCTTATAGCATCATAATTGTTCAGTGTCATCTTGTGAGTGAGAACATATGGAACTCAGTTCTTTGTTTCTGTGTTAAATCACTAAGTATAATCGACTCCAAATCCATCCAAGTCGCTGCAAAGTCCATATATTTGTCCTTCTTTATGGCTGCTTAATATTCCATTGTGTATATGTATCACATTTTCTTTATCCAGCCCAATTTCGATGGGCAACATGGTTGGTTCCATGTTTTTGCTATTGTGAATGCAGCTGTAACAAACATACATGTGCAGGTATCTTTTTTGTAGAATAATATGACCCAGCAATTCTCCTATTGGGTATATACCCAGAGAATTTTCAACTGTTTGGGGTGTTGGTGCCTTTAACCCCCACACTATTTTAAAGGTCAACTAAGTATATTTGACATTGTGGGATAAAAGTGAAGATACAAATATATTAAACATATAAATTATGTCTGCATGTGACTGGTTTATTGAGTTTTTTACTGTGATTCTTTTGCAAAATTTACTGGCTATTTGTTGCAGGTTGATAAGTACAAAGCCTTGGACTTATAGTGTAGAGACCTAAAGTCCTGCTTCTCTACTTAATTAATATATCTTTGGGTAAATCTTACCCTCTCAGTCTCAGTTAATACATTTGCAAACTGAGGGATAACAATTGATTTTCCTCACTCATAGGGTTATTGGTAAGTGTAGCTAAAAGTCCTAGTTTGAGTCTAAGCTTTTATTACTCTACTATTCAAATATATATGGGCACATATGGAAAGATTATGAAGCAGATTTTTCAGGAGTCCATTGTTATAAAGGAACACAGCGTCTACTGGAAGAGTGTTCCAAAGACAAAAAGATTTCAGGCATATGAACTTACCACAGGACTACAGCTAGGATTTATGGTAAAAGAAATAGTAAAATTGTGATATGGATACTTAGGGCCCAAAGCAAAAGGACAGTTGAAACACTTGTCTAAACAGCAGAAGAGAACAGTCTATTTTGGAATTTTAGGGATAAAGTAGGAGATGGAAACCACCTTTTGGAGGAATAAGCAGAGAACTATGGCAAGAGAAGAAATGATAGGCACTGGAGGACTGAGTTCCAGGGTTCTTGTAACCGTTGAGAGAGTTAGTGTTCATTACTTAGCCTTAGATTTTGAATTTTACCTACTGGGTACACTAGTTTTCTTTTTCTCTTTGATGTATAGATGGTAATCCAGAGGCCTTGATATAAATAAGGTTTAGTAAAGGGAAACTGATGGATGTGGAAAAGTTCCTAAAGTAAATGGGCCTTCATTAGTTCACCCTTTTCCTAGTAGTTAACGTTCAAGGTCTAGGGACAGAATAGTGACTGGTCAATCAGGGCTCAGCTGAACTTTGTGGTTCTGAGGCAGAGAGAAATGGAGCCAATAGGAATTGCACTCGTTCTTAGCTGTTCTCTGTATTTTGCTCTTTCTAGAAGCATGCATGTGACTAAGGAGCTTTCTGGCTTGATCCGCAGGCTGAGACCTCAGGACCCTGAATGAGGTAGCCTTGTCTTTTGTTCTAGAATCAGAACGATCTATGAGAAGGTTGTGGTGAGGTCTGCTCTGCATTTTACTTTAGTATCTTTAGTGTGGTGGGTCTAGGAACTTGAAGTAATCAACTAGAGCTCCTGCTTGTAGCTTGTACAACATGGGTAGGAGATTCTCTGTGGGAAAGAAATTGGCTATTGCTCTTAGGATAGCAGAGATACCTGAAAAAAGGATTCTTCTTCAGAGTAGGATGAAAGGGTGGGGGTGGGGGTGGTGGTGGTTAGGTAGAAGCCTGATTATAGAAATCCTTATAGAAAGATTGACTGTATCTCCCATTCTGCCAGAGAAAAGCCCAATATGCACCTGTAGTTCTGGCATAATTATTAAGAACACCTTCATTTCACTCTAAAAAGCCTCCTCATTTGGTGGTAAATTATACATCAAGGAGCTTGGATGAAGTTGTTTAGTCCTTTAGAATTCCTCATGTTGCTCTGCTGGCTGGCCCTTCAACTGGAGGCCTTGTCTCACCTTGTCTGAGACATCCAAAGATCTCTACTTTTCTGTTAGACCTCTCTTTTATCATCGACTCTCTTATTCTTTTCCCTTGTCCCATCCCATGCTCTTGGGAAATTCTTTATGTCTGTGGCTCTTTTTTGGCCATGGGAATTAACTAACTTGAGACTGACTATGTAGTAAACTGCAATGGCTCCAATGCTTGATTCATTTTTATGTCCTTTTGTCATTTTTGAATTTGATGGCCAAATGTACAACGAAGAGGAATCACCTACCTGTTCTGTTGGAGAGTCAGCCTTTCATATCAGGTTTGTGATATCTCTAGAGCAAAGGTGCTTTATCCCATTTGGGTTTCTGTAACAAAATACCATAAACTTGGTAGCTTATAAACAACAGAATTGTATTTCTCACAGTTCTGGAAGCTGAGAAGTACAAGATCAAGATGATGGCAGATTTACTGTCTGGTGAGAACTCACCTTCTGGTTCATAGATGGATGGCACTTTTTACCTATTTCCTCACATGGGAAAAGAGACAATGAAGTTCTCTGTGGCCTCTTTTTAAGGGGACTGATTCTTGACAATTATGTTCATGAATTCATCTTAGAAAAAGTGCTACATACCTCATTGCTGAATATAATTACAGTTACCTTAGAAGTACTACTCTTGGAAAGCTATGTGCAAATACCAGCACCTAGTCCACCCATCAAAGCAATTTTGGAACTCTTTTTCTGGAATGGCCACCAGAGCTGTCATCATATTACCCTTGATGTCCTGAATGTCATCAAAATGTCTTCCTTTCAATATTTCCTTTGTATTTTTGTTAAAGAAAAGCCATTAGGGGTCAGATCAGGTGAATGGGGAGGGTGTTCTGATATAGTTATTTGTTTATTGGCTGAAAACTCCCTCACAGACAGTGCTGTATGAGCTGGTGCATTGTCATGATGCAAGAGCTCCTTCAGGACAATTTTTGCACACACCTTTCTCTTGCCACGATTGTCAGTTAAGATTTTCCTGTTTCTCTATTTTTGTTTATTTGGACTGCTCTGCTTCTCATAGACGGCTAATAACTTTGATGCCCAATTTGATGAATTTTTTGTAATGTTTTCATCAGTTCTGCTTGTTACTGGCTGTCCTGACCTCTTTTCATCAGTGACATTTTCTCTCCCCTCAGAAAAACATTTAATCCATGTGTACACTGCTGTTTTCTTCATGGCATTATCCCTATTAATGTGAACTAACATGACCCTGATTTCACTTCCACTCTTGTCAAGTTTAACAAGAAATTTAATGTTTGTTTGTCACTCTAATTCAAACTCCAACATTCTTGTGACAATAGCTCTGATAGCCATTCCAGAAAAAGAGTTCCAAAATTGCTTTGACAGCTGGACTAGGTGCTGGGCATTGGTTCATAGCTTCCCAAGGGTAGTACTTCGAAAGTGACCATAGTGACATTCAGCAATGAGGTATGTAGCACTTTTTCTAGGATAAGTTTATGAACTTAATTGTGAGACCACATACTACAGCAAATATCGACAGCAATTTCCCTGAAGCTATGTGTACCACTGCCTCTGAAGAAAATGTGAGAGAATAAAATAGCAAATAAAATTTTCTTGGAGATTACCTGGAAAGCCTAATCATCCTACCTGACCTTCTGCTGGTAGAGTCCAGTTAGTTAATATTAGGTGTTATCCCATTAACACTTTTTCATCTTAGGGCAATGAAACCAATAGCCTCATGAAATCTATAGAATTTCTATTCATCTTTATATCATTCATTTTGTATATTGCTAAGGTCTGAAGACAGTTAAACACAACAATCTTATAGGGTTTATTAGGGCACTGATGCCATCTGAAGATAGCATACTTCATTTATATATCATGTGTGAAAAACAGAATCAGACAGAAATCACAGAGAAATGCAGTTAATGTTTTATGAATTCATAAATCTGGAGCTGTGACCAACACTGAAATCTCTGTTGGAAACCTCCAACTTTATAATTCAGCAACTCCCAGGATTAATTTTGCCACACAGAGTTTGAGCTGGGAGCTGAAATATATCCACATGCAAATCCAGACCATAGAGAATAACTAAACACATTTCTTCATGGAGATTTGTGCATGTGATGTGTGAAACAACCCCATAAAGGGCCTTTGAATTGTCACTGGTTAGTTGGACACACAATGTTTAGTATTCAGTACAGTAAACTTCTGTTCAAAACAATACTCACTGTTTAGTGATAACTAGTTCTGTAAAATTTAATTGTGATAACCATTATCTCATGTGATTATGTAAACTTGTGTCCTTATTTTATGGATGAAAAAAATTGAGGCTAACCCATGTTAAATAAAGTGCTATGAAGCCACAAAGTCATAGAATTGCTCTCTCTGCCTCTATGGCGAATTCTCCTCTTATACAATCATGTCATCTGTAATGAGAATCTCATAAAAATTGTCAATCTCTTTTTACCCCTGCATATAGATGGGATTCATAGAGAGTGACATGCACACTTAGCAATATGCAAAGATGAAGATAATTGTGGGAGGAAGTCCTCATATAATACATGTCATGATCTCTAGAAACAGATTTGTTCAGAGTTGGAACTTACTGTCAGCTATGCATCATTCCTCGGGTAAAAATCAGGGCCTTATTTTCCATGTAATGGGCTACTTTGTACAACCATACTGAATTTCTGGCAGCCAAGGGTGAACTTACATGGAAGCAGAGTTGATGACCACATTTGTGGTGTGATTTTTAGAGAATGGAGAACCTGGCTTCCTATAAACACTCATATAAACATTCACCTGGTTTGAGATCACTCATATAAGCTTATTCTTCATTTTATTTATTTATTTTTACCAGCTATCTATTAAAGATTTATTTTTAATATTTACATTTTATTTTAGATTCAAAGAGTACAAGTACATGTTTGTTACATGGATATATTGTATACTGGTGCAGACTGGGCTTCAGGTGATCCATTCCTCATATAGTGAGCATTGTACCCAATAGATAACTTCTAAACCATAATCCCTCTCCTCACCTCTCCCCTTTTACTGTTCCCAATCTCCATTATTTCCATCCTTGTGTCCATTTATCTCCCACATTTAAGTGAGAACATATGGTATTTGGTTTTCTGTTTCAGAGTTAGTTCACTTAGGATGATGTTCTCTATCTCCATTCATGTTGCTGCAAGTGACATGACTTTATTCTTGTTTTTATAACTTTGTGGTATTCTGTGTTGTTTGTATACCATATTTTCTTATTCAGTCTATCTTTGATGGGCACTTAAGTTGGTTCCATGATTTTGCTGCTGTGAATAGTGTTGCAGTGAGCATGAGTACAGGTATGTTTTCTATATAATGATTTATTTTCCTTTGGGTAGATACCTAGTAGTGGGATTGCTGGGTCAAATTGTAGTTCTAATTTTAATTCCTTGAGAAATCTATTATTTTCAATAGAGGTTGATCTAGTTTATAATCTCACCATCAGGGGATAAGCATTTCCTTTTCTCTGCATGCGTGACAACATCTCTTGTTCTTTGACTTTTTAATAATGGTCATTCTGACTTGGTATAAAATGATATTTTATTGTAGTTTTGATTTGCATTTCTCTGATGATTAGTGATGTTGAGCAATTTTTCATAAGTTTGTTGGCCTCTTGTGTGTCTTCTTCTGAGATGATCATGCCCATTGCCCACTTAAATTTTTTTTTTAATTTTAAAGATATGGGCTACAATTCAGGGTTAGGTATATAAGTGGTCATCGTACAGGTAAATTTGGGCCTCCCTTTGGTCCCCATTTCACCTGGTTTGAGATCAGATACCCTTATTGATGTTATGTGCTCCCCACCACAATCCTCTGGTAGTTTCTGCCTACTGCCAATCCCTTTCTTATTGTATTTAGTAAATGTTCAGGGTCTGCTTATGAGTGAGAACATATGGTACTCAGTTCTTTGTATTTGTGAGAAATCACTGAGTATTATAGACTCTAATCCATCCAAGTTGCTGTGAAGTCCATAATTTTGTTCTTCTTTATTATTGCCCACTTTTAAATTTTTTTCCATGTTGATTTGTTTGAGTTTCTCATAGGTTATGGATATTAGTCCTTTGTCTGAGGTATAATTTGCGAATATTTTCACCCATTCTGTAGGTTTTCTGTTCACTCTGTTAATTATTTATTTTGCTGCATGGAAACTTTTTAGTTTAATTAAGTCTTATTTGCCTATCTTTGGTTTTGTTGCATTTGCTTTTGGGATCTTCATCATAAATTCTTTGTCTAGTCTGAGGTCCAGAAGAGATTTTCTTAGGTATTCTTCTTGGATTTTTATAGTTTGAGGTCTTCCACTTAAGTATCTAATCCATCTTGAGTTAATTTTTGTATATGGTGATATGTAGGGGTCCAGTTTCATTTTTCCACATATGGCTAGCCAATTTTCCCAGCACCATTTATCGAATAGGGTGTCCTTTCCTTATTGTTTATTTTTGTTGATGATCAAATGTGTAGTGGCTTTACAGGATCTATAGAGTTTTACTTATATGACTTTTTGTGATGGCAAGTATTGTTTCATTTTTATGTTTAGAACTCCTTTAGCATCTCTTGTAGAGCCAATTTAGTGGTGATAAATTTGCCTAGTGTTTGGTTGTCAGGGAAGGACTTTATTTCTCCTTTGTTTATAAAACTTAGCTTGGCAGGGTATAAAATATTTGGTTGACATTTATTTATTTTTCTTTACAGAGGTTGAAAATAGGCCCCCAATTTCTCCTGGCTTATAGAGTTTCTGCTCTGAAGTTCACTACTAATCTAATGTCATTTTCTTTATAGGTGATTTAGTGCTTCTCTCTTGCAGCTGTTAAGATATTTTCTTTCATGTTGACTTTGAGTAGTCTGACAACCGTATGCCTTGGTAAGGTTCTTCCTGCAATGTATCTTGCAGGAGATTTTGAGCTTCTTATATCTGGATGTCTAGATTTCCCTCAAAACAAGGAAATTTTTCTTGAATTGTTTTCTCAAATAGGCTTTCCATGCTTTTTAGTTTAATTTCTTCTCCCTCTGAAATGCCTATGGTTCATTGATTTGGATACTTTACATAATATCATATTTCTAAATGACTTTTTTATTTGTAAATATTTTTCTTTATTTTTATCTGGTTGAATTAACTTAAAAGACCTGTCTTCATGCTCTGAGATTGTTTCTTTATGCTTTAAGATTCTTTCTTCCACTTGGTGTAGCCTACCATTAAAGCTTTCAACTGTGTTTTGTTGTTCCTTTACTGAGTTTTTTTAGTTCTATTTTTTTAATGGTATCAGTGTTTCCTATCACATCCTGAGTTGTTTATCTGATTTCTTCGTGTTGTTTTCAGCTTTCTCTTGAATCTCACTGAGCTTCTTTAACAATCAATGGGAATAATGGTGCATACCTGTAGTCTCAGCTACTTGGGAGGCTGAGAAGGGAGAATCACCTGAGACCAGGAGTTCAAGGTTGTGGTGAGCTAGGATCATGCCACTGGACTTCAGTCTGAGTGACATAGTGAGACCCTGACCCCTCCCCCAACAATTCAATATTTTGAATTCTTTATCTGATATCTTAAGGGTTCCATTTTGGTTAGGGTCTGTTGTTAGGGAGTTAGTGTGGCTCTTTTGAGGGGTTAACATTCTGTTCTTCCACAGTCAGAGTTGTTTCTTTGATTCATTCTCTTTTGAATGAACCATTTATTTTTTGAATTTGTTTTATTTGGATGGGATTTTTCCCCTCTTGATGAGCTAGCTTTAGTGTATGTTATTTTAGGGTCCTTTGGCTTTGATTCTGGTACTTTCAGTGGCAAAAATCTACATAAATTCCTTGGATATAGATAGCCTGTATATGTTGGCTTTTCCAAGTATCGGTTGTAATAGCAATGTCCTGGATATGTGGGCTGACTCACTACTCCCTGTGAAACTTGGTGACAAGGGACTTGGTAAGGTAATCTTGTTCCTCAATGGTGTGTGCTGTTGTCAGTATATTTTCTATTGTGTTACACCATTCAATCTCCAGTTCAGCAGGTGGCACCTGTGAATAAGAGATGGCTACTGTCAATGTGGATAGATATTTATTTGATACTTGTTTACTGGGAGAAGCTCTCTGTTGTCTCGGGCAATGAGCTAATTTTTCTCTGCCAAATGCCCTCATGGGGGATGCTTAACCATATTCTCCTCCCTGGGATCTGGGTTGTCATTTGATGTTTTGTTGAATTTCTGCTTTTTTTTTTTTTCTTGAATTGAAGCTTACTGAGTTGATCTTTCTATATTATTTTGTTATGTTCAGGTGAGTAAGGTATGCTGAAAGTCTCTCATTTACCATCTTTCTCTGTTTTTATCCTTCGAAGTTCTTATATTCTCACAACAGTTCATTTGAGCCTTATGTCAACATTAGCATTTTTCCTTAGGGGAAATAAGCAGAACCCTTTAAGAAAATATTGGCAGGGCTGGAAGTGGATACTGGAGCAGCACCAAGTAGGTATACTTGTGTTCACAAAGGGTTTTGCATTACACTGGCATGTACTTTGCTTCTGGTGATGCCTCAGGTATATTTTACTCATGGTGGAAGGCAAGAGAAGATAGCATGTCACATGGTGACAGAAAAAGAGAAAGTTATTTTTAAACTTTTGATTTTGAATTAATTATTGGTTCACAGGGTGTTATAAAAGATAGTACATAGAGTTATATGTACTCTTCATCCAGCGTCCCCTAATATTAATGTCTTACATATAGTGTGCTATTAAAGCCAGGGAATTGACATTGGCAAATACTGTTAACTGGACTACAAGTCATATTTATACACACTCATTTGTGTATGTGTGTGTTTATGTCTAGTTCTATGTAATTTTATCACTAGGTTCTTTTAGTGTAAGGCTCCCATTACTATGGCATACCACCTCCTACAAATTGAGGGAGGTAATAGTTTGTGACAAAGAAAATATGGATTTTGAAAGAGATGTGATTGATTTTGAATCATAACTCTGCTATTTCCTAGCTATGTGATTATGATTTTAAACAAAACACTTCATTTCTCCGAGTCTCAGTTTTCTCTTCTGTGAAACTTGTAATTCACATGACTTCTATAAAGATTAAATTGGATAATGCATGTAAAGTGCCTGGTCCAGCAAATACTGTTTCTCTTCTTCATTTCTCTTTATTTTAGAGGGGTAACATTTTAAGCTGTTCTCAGTTCTTTATACCTCTCATTCTTTCTTGAGAAAAGCAGGTTTTAATGGGAGGAGGTGTATCTATATGGAACAGAGAGATATCAAAGTTCCAAGAAGAGGAAGAATAGTGGCACCGAATAAATACTTCACCAATTTTACAATTTTGCCTGGCACCAATTTGTTTTTGGCATTCTATGTGTTATTCTTATATAACTTGAATGTTCATGATATTCTTACTCTATGCTTTTACTTGGAGCATGAATTAATAATTGAAAATATTTAATAAACATCATAGTCAACTCCTCCTTTATGTCTTATCAAGAAATTCTGCTCTTACCATTCTTACTATGAATTCAGAATCACTGTGCTAAAGGGAAATCAGATGAATTGGTGGGGTAATAGTAATACTTTTCTATAGATTTGTCTATTAAACAAAGTCACTAAGAAATATAGAGACTGCTTTGTGTGTACAAGAAGATTGTTTCTGTTCTTTTTGCCTTGGTGGATCAAGTGACCACAAGGATGGAGTGACTGCTTAGATTGGAGGCCTGATTTTTTAAAACTTAAGGTCTTACATGTTTTTATTTATATATTTTTAAGATAAGGTGTTTAAGGTACAATTTACATTTTGTAAACGTCTCCCTTTTTAGTGTATTGTTATGTAAGTTTTAACAAATAATTGTATAACCACCATAATCAAGATATAAAAAACTTCCATCACCCTAAAAGTTTCCTTGTGTCTCATGGTAGATAGTCAACCCCTTCTACCATTCCTAAATCCTGGCAACCATTGATCTGCTTCACTATAGTTTTGCTTTTATAGAATGTCACTGAAATGGAATTGTACTGTGTATCATTTTTTGAGTCTGGCTTCCTCCACTTAGTATAATGAAGTTGAGATTTATTCATGTTTTTGTATGTATCAGAAATTTGTTGCTTTTTATTGCGAATAGTATTCTATTATATGACTATATTAGAGTTTGTTTATCCATTCACCAGTTTAAGAACATTTGAGTTGTTTCCAGTTCTTGGTGGTTATGACTAGAGCTGCTACAAACGTTTGTATACAAGTTTTTGAATGAACATGCTTTCATTTTTGTTGGGGCAAATATTTAGAGGAAGAATTACTGCATGATATTGTATGTGACTGTTTAATTTTATAAAAAACTGTCAAGCTGTTTTCCAAGAAATTGCCGTTTTTGCACTCTCTCCAGGAATGTACATGATTCTGGTTACTCTGTGTCCTTTCTTGCACTTCATATTATCATTTTTTTCTTCTCCTTTTGCCATTTTAATAGGTTTGTAATAATATGATGATGAACATTTTTAATGATGTTGAACATTTTTTCAAGTGCTTATTTTTCATTTGTATATCTTTGGCAAGTCTGTTCAAATCTTTTGCCCACTCTTTAATTAGATTGTTTGTTTTTCTAACACTGTGGTTTTTTTTCCTTGTTCATGTATTTTTATTGGTTAATTTTTTATATTTTATTTAAAAGATGTGAGTGTTAAGAGTTGTTCTTAAGAGTTCTTCTTTTAAGAGTTGTGGGTTTTAAGAGTTCTTCTTAAGAATTGTTCTATATCCTGGATACAAGTTTTTATTTATTTTTATTTTTTTATAAATAAAATATATGACTTGCAAATATTTTCTTTCAGTTTGTGCCTTATGTTTCTCTTTGGTTAACAGTGTCTTTTAAAGAGCAGGCATTTTAAATGTTGATGAAGTTGAATTTATCATTGTTTTTAATGGGTTCTGCTTTTGATATCAGATCTAAAACTTGTCTTAAACCAAAATTCCAAAGATTTTCCTCTATGTTTTCTTCTAAAAGTTATATTTTATTTTAGCTTTTTTATATAGGTAAGTGATACATTTTAAGTTAATTTTGTATATTATGCAAGGTATAGATTGAATCTCATCTTTTTCACATGTAAATGTATAATTTTTCTAACACCATTTGTTGAAAAGGCTATATGCAATGACTTGTCTTTGCACTATTGTCAAAATGAACAAGCCATACACATGTAGGATTATGTCTGAATTCTCTATTTTGTACCATTTCTCTAAGTGTCTGTCCTTCTGCCAATATCACTGTATTGTTTATTGTAGGTGTATAGAAAGTCTTGGTATCGGGTAGTGTATATTCTCCAACTTTGTTATTTTCAAAATTATTTTGGCTATAACAGGTCTTTTGCTTTTCTGTATGAATTTTATAATTAACTTGTCAATTCCTATAAGTAATCTGGGATTTTGATTAGGATTGCATTTAATCTATAAATCAATTTGGGGGAGAATTGACATTTTTACTATGTCTGGTTTTCCAATTCATGAACGTGATATATTTCTTCATATTTTAGGTTACCTTTTTCTTACTAATAGTTTGTCATTTATAGCATATGGATCTTATGCATATTTTATGAGATTTGTATCTAACCAATTCATGTATTTTGGCATCGATTGTACATGGTACTGATTTTTAATTTAAATTTCCAATTATTTGTTTCTACTGTCTACAAATAAAATTGACTTTTGTATATTGCTCTTGTATCCTAGAAACTTTCTAAATTCACTTATCAGTTTTAGTAGGATTTTTAAGGCTTCTTTGGGATATTTCTAGACTATCATGTTATTTGTGAATAGCAATAGTTTTATTACTTCCTTTATTTTTGATAGTAACAAGGCTAAATGAATATTAGTTTATAATATTTATGTCTGTTATTATTATTACTATTATTAGTCCCTTATTATTCTGGCTACAACCTCAATCAGAGTGTTAAATAGTAATGATGAGAGCAGACTACTTGCTTTTTTGTTATAGTATTCAGCTTTTGATCAGTAAGATTATTAGCTGTAGATTCTTTAGGGATACCTTCTATTAGGTTTATGAAATTCCTTTTAACTCCTAGTTTGCTGATTTTTAAAACATTAATGGATTTTTAATTTGTCCAATATCTTTCTTGTATCTATTAAGAGAATGGCATAATATTTTCTTTTCTAATTTGTTTATGTTGTGAATGGTGACTTCTGAATGTCAAACCAACATATGTTCCCAGTATAAATTCTACTTGGTCATGATACATTATACTTTTTATGAATTCTGGATTTGATAACATTTCTTTTTATGCTTAGGTTTTATTTATTTATTTTTATTTTAAAGATGTGGGGTACAATTCAGGATTAGGTATACAGGTAAAAGTTGGGCCTTCCTTTAGTCCCCACTTCGCCTGGTTTGAGATTATTGATGTATCCTCCTCTGGCAGTATCCAGCTACTGCCAGTCCCATTCTTATTGTATTATGGTAAATGTTCAAGGTCTATTTATGAGTGAGAACATGTGGTACTCAGTTCTTTGTTTCTGTGATAGATCACTGGGTATTATAGATTCTAAATCCATCCAAGTTGCTGCGAAGTCCATATTTTGTCCTTCTTTATGGTTGCATAATATTCCATCATTTATATGTACCATATTTTTTTATCCAGTTCAGTTTCAATGGGCAGCATGGTTGGTTCCATGGTTTTGCTATTGTGAATAGTGCTGCAGTAAACATACATGTGTAGGTATCATTTCTGTAGAATGATTTGAGTTACTTTGGGTATTTTTCCAGTAGGGTAGTTGTTGGGTCATATAGAAGGGAAATTTCTAGTTCTTTTAGAAATTGTCAGACCGTTTTCCATAGTGATTGAACTAGTTTGCATTCCCACCAGCAGTGTAGAAGTGGTCCCTTTTTTCTGCATCCTCGCCAGCATCTGTTGTTGTTTGTTTTATTAATGATGGCTATTCTTACTAGGGTTAGCTGGTATCTCATTGTGGTTTTGATAACATTTTTATTGAGGATTTTTCCATAAATATTCATGAGACAGTACATAAGTCATGGATCTTATACTATTTTTGGCTGGTTTGGTTTCAGGATGTGTGCCTCATAAGTTGGGATGTGTTCTTTTATATTTTATAGAATAATTTTGGAAGAATTATATTATGTCTTAATTGTTCCATAGAATTCACCACTAAAGCTATCTGGGTGGAGAGTTTTGGAATGTCTTTTAAGTATATATCCAACTTTTTATATAGATAAAGTTCTGTGAAGTTTGTATTGTGCTATTCAGTTTTATATCTATATAGTTTATAGTTCTGTAGAATTCTCACAGTTTTTAATGAGTGAGGTATGGCAGTTTATGTCTTTTGAGGAATTTCATATCAATTTTATTTATTCTATTTGAGCTACTATAACAAAATACCTTAGACTGGGTAACTTATGAGCAACAGACATTTATAGCTTATAGTTCTGGAAGCTGGAAGGCCTAAGATCAAGATGCTAGCAGATTTGATATCTGGTGAGGCCCTGTTACTCACAGATGATATCTGTTATGTGTTTTCACATCGTGGAAAGAGCAGTCTTTCTCAAGTTTGTTTTATAAAGGCATGAGTCCCATTCATGAGGGCTCTGTTTTCATGATGTAATCACCTCATAAAAGCCCTAATTCTTAATACTATCACATTCCCCAATGTGATAAGTTCCAACATATGAATTTTGGGGAGGCACCAACATTCAAACCATATTGTAGGCCTAAAGTTTTAAAATAATATTCAATTATTTTCCTTTAGTATCTTTGTATGATTAATAATTATGTCCCCTTATTGTCTGGAAGCTTACCAATTTTACTGACCTTTTCAAAGAACTGATTGTCAGGTTTATTGATTCTTTCCTATTTTCTACTATTGTTGATGTTTGTATTTTCTTTATTTTCTTCTTGTATTGGATTTAATTTCTTTTAGCCTAAAAATGAAACTTATATTATTGATTTAAGACTCTTCTTCTTTCCTAATTACAATTATTTAATGCTATAATTTTTCTCCTAAATACTGCTTTAACTACATTCCACAAATTTTGATATGCATTCGATCTTTTTTGTAAGCATCTGGTAAAAGTCTGCAGAGAAGGGTTTTTGAGTAGATGAGAGTTTGTTTGTGTCTGAGGCAGCCAGGGTTCCTTATTCTGTGCTAGTCAATTCTCAGTTTTTAGTTATTCATTAAAACAGTTGTTAAATTCTTCTTACTCAGATGTATGGCACTCAGCACTGCTTCCTCCTGTCTACCACAGATAAACCAGGGTTTATGACCTGTTTCTCCCTGAGAGATGCCTGTCATCAGGTGTTAGATTAGTTGTTTTCCTGGAATGTCAGCTCTCTGATGGGATTAGGAGAAAGTATGATTTTTATTGTGTATCTGTACATGCAAAAATGCTTTTTCTTATTAGGTGATAGTGATGTTCTTTTCAGCTTTCTACATCCAAGATAAAATACCTTCTATTTCTGTAAGCTAGTTTTCTTTTTTTAATTATGAAAGTAATATATGAGCAGGACTAAAATTCAAATGGTCATACAATGTTAGATAAATTTTTGTTCAAGTTCCCCTCCTTAGAAGCAACAACTTTTAATAACCTTCGTGATTTTAATTATCTTATTTTCTATTTTCCGTGGTTTATGGAACAGTATCATTATGAGAACCCATCACTAGCTTTTTAGGAATTTTACAAGCTTATAGATGTCACATTGGTACTTGAAATTGGCTATGGTGAAAATATGTATGCCATGGAAATTGGCATATATTACAAATGAGGGCTCCTTCTTTCCAGCACACTGAGAATCATTTACCAACACAGCACTGATTTATATCAGTAATTGCAATACTTTCCCCCTGTTTCTTGATTTGTTTACTTTAAATAGTAACTATATATTTCTCACAATGAAATATTAAAAAATAACGTCATCAAACATCCTTTTGTCTCAAGTTTTTGTTAGTTATGTTTTTAGTTTTAGTTCTATTCTTTGGCTCTATGGTATTAAATGAACACCCAAATTATCTCTGATCTATTCATCACCCCTAATCTTAGCCTCCATAAGAAACTACTTTAAACCACTCTTTTTAAAAATCCTTTTGATAGTTAGCATAATTTAAAAATACAAAGTTTACCTCCATGTTTTGATTTAGTATATTAAATAATATATTGACTCGTTAGTGTTGAAGTATGTCTACTTCTCTTACATCCTTCATTTCCAAAGTTTTAATTTCATTATTTTTATATTGTTCAGACTTAAAAAAATTACTGTTTGTTGTCTACCTGTAATTTTTCTGTGCTTTATTTATACATTAATTCTAAAACTGTTGAACACCATATGACCACATTTTTAATTATAGAATTATTATTCACTATGTAATTATGTACAAGGATTTGATCCAAGGAGCAGAAAATATGTCATTAAGTCCTTGCCTATGACAGAAATATTGGAATTATCAAGCTGTTGTATATGTTCTCATTTCTTTCCAGGTTTTTTTTCTTCCTCTGGATTATGCTCATCTGCCACTGTTTTTTGTATTCCATTCTTTCTTTATTCTTAAATTATTTTTATTCTGTTAATTAATATTCTCAATTAATTTTTAAAGTATATAGTGGGTAGATATTAAACTATGAGTTCTTACATATCTAATTTTTTTTTTGTCTTACCTGATTAATAATTTGGTTAGATTTACAGTCCTGATTATAGAACCAATTTGTTTTAAAACCTTGCAAATATCCTTCTGTTGTCTTTTAGCATTGTGTGATGCTGATGCAAGTCTTATAGTAGTCTGTTTATTTTTTTGTGAGGGAGAGGGAGATTATTTTGTTTTAAATTTTTTTAAGGGAGATTATTTTTATTTTATGATATTTGATACATTTTAAGAAAAAATATAATACATACAGGTTCTGAATTATGATATAATGATAAAATCTATAAAACATCCACCAAACTAAAACACTATCACACGACTGCATCTGTCTGTGTGCTCCTTTCCTTTTCTACCCTTCTTAATGCACTTCATTCCAGGAATGATTATCCTGAATTTTGCTTAACATTGTTGTACTTACTATGTCTATTGAAATTATGTATGGAACGCTACACAATATATTATTTAGGTTTACTTATATTTTTCTGGATTTTGTTTAATTTCTTTTTTTCTTAGTTGTTGTTTATTGATATATAACATTTGTACATGTTTAATGGAGGTACATGTGATATTTTGTTACATGCACAGAATGTGTAATGATTAATTCAGGGTCTTTAGGGTATCCATCACCTCAAGTAGTTATCATTTTTGTGTGTGTGCATCAGGGATAATTTCAAGTCCTCTCTTTTAGCTATCTTGAAATGTAAAATATGTTGTAGTTAACTGTAGTCACTTTACTCTGCTATCAAACATTAGAAACTATTTCCTCTATTTCACTATGTGTTTGTACCCATTAACCAACCTCTCTCCATTTGCCTCTTCCCACACCCTTCCCAGTCTCTGGTATCTATCATTCTACTCTCTATTTCCATGAGATCAACTTTTTAAACTACTACATATGAGTGAGAACATGTGATATTTGTCTTACTCTACCTGGCTTGTTTATTTATTTTTTTATTTATCTATTTTAGAGTTGTGGGATACATGTGAGGATTTGCTACATAAGTAAATTGTGTGTAGGTGAGGTTTGGGCTTCTAGCGAGACTTCTCTCTGGCTTATTTCAATTAACATAAAGATTCGCAGTTCCATGTATCTTGTTGTATGTAATATGATTTCATTTTCATATTATAATCAAACAGTATTCCATTGTGAATACACAATACATTTTATTTATCCATTTATCCATTAATGGACACTTAGGTTGATTCTATATCTTTGCTATTGTGAATTGTGCTGCAATAAAAATGAGTGTGTGGGTATTCTTGTAACATACTGATTTACTTTCCTTTTGATATATACCCAGTAGTGGGCTTGCTGGTTCATGTGGTAGTTCTATTTGCCTTTTTTTGAGAAATCTTCATACTGTTTTCTACAGTGACTGTACTATTAACATTCCTACCAACAGTGTATAAGAGTTCTCATTTCTCCACATTCTCACCAACATTTATGGTTTTTGTTTTTGTTTTTAGTTTTTAGTAATAGCTATTTTAACTGGAGTAAGATGATATCCTATTCTGGTTTTGATTTGCATTTCCTTGATGATGAATAATGTTAAGCATTTTTAAATATACCTGTTGGCCATTTGTATATCTTCTTTGGAGAAATGTGTATTCATGATTTTTGCCCACTTTTTTTTTGTTTTAAAGATATGGTGTACAATTCAGGATTAGGTACATAAGTGGTCATCATACAGGTAATGTTTAGGCTCCCATTGGTCCTCACTTTGCTGGTATGGGATCAGGTACTCTTATTAATGCTACATGCCCCCCATCCCCTGGCCATGATCTGCTACTGACAATTTCTTTCATGTAGTATTATGATAAATGTTCAGGACCCACTTATGAGTAAGAACACGTGGTACTTAGTTCTATGTTTTTGTCATAGTTTGCTTAGTACGATGGACTCTAAATCCATCCAAGTTGCTGAAAAGTCTGTAATTTTGTCCTTTATGGCTGTGTAATATGCCATCATGTATACATACCACTTTTTTTTTTTTTTTTGAGTTGGAGTCTCACTCTGTCGCCCAGACTGGATTGCAGTGGCCGCTCCCAGCCACCGCAGCCTCACCTGCTGGGCTCCAGTGGTCCTTCTGCCTCAGCCTTCCGAGTAGCCGGAATTATAGGCATGTGCTACCACACCTGGCTGATTTTTTGATTTATTGTAGAGATGAGGTCTCACTGCCCAGGCGGGTCTCGAACCCGCGGGCTCAGGCAATCCACTCACCTCAGCCTCCCAAAGGTGCGGGATTACAGGCTGAGCCACCAAGCCCGGCAACATGCCACTTTAAAAAAAATTATAAAGATGTGTGGTGCAATTCAGGGTTAGGTAAACAAACGTTGATTATGCAGGTACCCTTGTTGATGAGGTGTGCCCCTCCCTCCCTAGCAGTTTCCCTCAACTGCCAATCCCACCCTCACTCCCCTGACAGTTTCCCACTACTGCCAATGCTTTTCTTATAGTATTATGATTATTCAAGGTACACTTATGAGTGAGAACATATGATACTCTGTTCTTTGTTTCTGTAATAGATCACTGAGTATGATTGACTCTAAATCCATCCAAGTTGCTGCAAAATCCATATATTTGTCCTTCTTTATGGCTGCGTAATATTCCATTAGGTATATGTACCGCATTTTTAAAATCCAGTCCAGCTTCGATGGACAGCATGGTTGGTTCCATGTTTTTGGTACTGTGAATAGAGCTGCAACAAACATACGTGTGCAGTTATCTTTTTTGTAGAATGATTTGAGTTCTTCTGGGTATATTCCCAGTAGGGGAATTGCTGGGTCATATGGAAGGTCAGTTTCTAGTTCTTTCAGAAATTGCCACACCGTCTTCCAAAGAGGTTGCACTAGTTTGCATTCGCACCAGCAGTGTAGAAGCATTCCCTTTTCTTCACATCCTCGCCAGCATCTGTTGTTGTTTGTTTTATTAATGATGGCCATTCTTGCTGAGGTTAGGTGGTATCTCAATATGGTTTTGATTAGCATTTCTCTGATGATGAGTGAGGTTGAGTACTTTTTCATGTGTTTGTTGGCTGCTCAACATACCACTTTTTAAAATCCAGTCTACTTTTGATGGGCAACACGGTTAGTACCAGACTTTTCTATTGTGAATAATACTACAATAAACATGTGCACAGGTATCTTTTTTTGTAGAATGATTTGAGTTCCTCTGGGTATATTCCCAGAAGGTGGATTGCTGGGTTTTATGGAAGGTCAATTTTTAGATCTTTTAGAAATTACCACACTGTTTTCACAGAGGTTGTACTAGTTTATATTCACAAAAACAGTGTAGAAGCATTCCCTTTTCGGGGCATCCTCTCCATCATTTATTGGCTTTTGAGGTATTATTTTCTTTTTTAAAAAATTATTTTATTTTAAATATGTGGTATACAATTCAGGATTAGGTATACAAGTGGTTATTGTATAGGTAAAGTTTGGGCCTCCCTTTGGTCCCCACTTTGCCTGGTTTGAGATTAGGTACCCTTATTAATATTTTGTGCCCTCTCCTCCCCTGTAGTTTCTGACTACTGCCAATTCCTTTCTCATAGTATTATGGTAAGTGTTTAGAGTCCACTTATGAGTGAGAACATATCATATTCTGTTATTCGTTTCTGTGATAAATCATTGAGTATTAGACTCTAAATCTATCCAAATTGCTGCAAAGTTCACAGTTTTGTTCTTCTTTATGGCTGCACAATTCTCCATTGTGAATATGTACCATTTTAAAAATCCAGTCCAGTGTTGATGGGCAACACGGTTTGTTCCATGTGTTTGCTATTGTAAACAGTGCTGCAATAAATATGCATGTGCAGATATCTTTTTTTAGAGTGACTTATGTTCCTCTGGGTATATTCCCAGAAAGGGGATTGCTGGAACATAAGGAAGGTCAATTTCTAGTTCTTTTAGGAATCACCACACTGTTACCATAGAAGTTTAACTAATTTACATTCCCACCAACAGTGTAGAAGCATTCCCTTTTCTCCGCATCCTCGCCAGCATCTGTTGTTGTTTGTTTTATTAATAATGACCATTCTTACTGGGGTTAGGTGGTATCTCAGTGTGGTTTTGATTTGTATTTCTTTGATGTGTAGGTGAAGCTGAGCTATGGCTGCTCCTGTGTCTTCTTTTGAAAAGTAACTATTTATATATTTTGCCCATTTTTAAATAGGGTTATTACTTTTTTTCTTTTGGCACATTTGAGTTCCTCATAGATTCTGGATTTTAGGCCTTTGTCAGAAATGTAGTTGGCAAATATTTTTTCCCATTCTGTGGGTTGTCTCCCCATTCTTAATGGTTTATTTTGTTTTGCAGATGCTTTTCAGTTTGATGAGGTCCCACTTTTCTATCTTATCTCTTATGGCATGGGCTATTGGGATTTTGATCAAGAATTGGTTTCCAATTCCAATTTCTATAAGGGTTTCTCCTGCGTTTTCTAAGATTTTTATAGGTTGAAGTTTACATTTAGGTCTTTTATTCATTTAGAGTTAATTTTTGTGTATGGTGATTGGTAGGGGTTCCTGTGAGCCAGTTTTCTGAGCACCATTTACTGAATAGGTTCTCTTCTCTCCAGTGGTTGTTGGTGGAGGCTCTGTCGAAAATGACTTCATTGAGGTTTTGCTTCTGGAATCTCTATCCTGTTCCATTGGTCTGTATGCCTGTTCTTTTACCAATACTAGGCTGTTTTGTTTATTGTAGCCTTATAATAAAGTCTAAAGTCCAGATACTTCCCATTTTGTTTCTTTTGCTAAGGATTGTTTTGGTTATTTGTGGTCATCTATGTTTCCATATCTATTTCTGTATTGTCATTTCCAGGTCTAAGAAGAATGATGTTGGTAATTTAATGGGTATTGTGTTGAATCTGTAAATTGCCTTGGGTAGGATGGGTATCTTAACGTTGATTCTTCTAATCCATGAGAATATTTTTTCATTTATTTGTGTCATCTTTGATTTACTTGAGCAGTGTTTTGTTGTTTTGTTGTAAAGTTCTTTCACTTCTCTAGTTAGGAAGATGCTGAGGTATTTCATTTTCTTTGTGGCCTTTGCGAATGGGGATGTGCTTTTTATTTGGTTCTCTGCCTGTTTGCTATTTGTGTATAAGAATGTAACTGTCTTTTGCATGTTTATTTTGTACCCTGAGACTTTGCCAAAGTCATTTATCAGTGCAAGGAGATTTTTGACATATTCTCTTGGATTTTCAATGTCTAGTATCATATTGTCAGCAAAAAGGTATAACTTAACTTCCTATTTGTATACCCTTGATTTCCTTATCTTGTTTGATTACTCTTGTTAGGACTGGAGGAGTGAGAGTGGGCAGCCTTGTCTTGTTCCAGTATTCAGGAGAAATGATTCCAATTTCTGTCCATTTAGAAATATGTTGGTTGTGAGTTTATCATAGATGGCTTTTACTGTTTTGAGGTATGTTCCCTCTATGCCTAGGTGTTCAAGATTTTTTATCAAGAAGGGATGCTGGATTTTATCAAAAGTGTTTTTGGCATCTAATGATAGAATCATGTGGTTCTTGTTTTTACATCTGTTGATGTACTGAATTACATTTATAGTCTCACAGATGTTGAATCAGCCCTGTAATCTGGGGATGAAGCCTACTTGGTCATGGTGGATAATTTTTGAGATTTGTTGTTGGACCTGATTTATGAGAATCTTGCTGAGAATTTTTGCATGTATGTTCTCTTTCTTTGTTAGATCTTTTTCCCCATTCTGTGGGTTGGGTATCAATGTGATGTTAGCTTCATAAAATGATTTGAGGTGAGTTCTATCTTTCTTGATTGCCTGGGATACTTTCAATAGGATTGGTATTAGCTTTTCCTTGTATGTTTTGTAGAATTCCACCAGAAAACCATCTATTCTAGAGCTTTTTCTTTTGTAGGTAGTTTTCTGATGATGGAGTCAATTTCCTGGGTTGTTATTGGTCTATTTAGGGTCTCAATTTTTTCTTGTTTCAGCCTTGGGAAGTTGTGTGTTGACAGAAGTTCCTTCATTTTATTTAGGTTTTTGAGTGTGTTTCCATACAGGTGTGCATAGTAATCTCTGGTAACATTTCGTGTTTCTTTGGGATCAGTTGTGACCTGATCTTTTGCATTTCTGATTTTGTTTATTTGGGATTTTTCTTGGTCAGTCTGGCTAGGGGTCCATCAATCTTGTTTATCCTTTCAAAGAACTAGGTTTTTGTTTTGTTGGTTTTTTTCTGTGATTTTTTTTGTCTTCTGTGTCTCATATTTGGGCTTTTATTTTTTTGATCTGGATCCTTCTGCTGAAGTTAGGGTTTGGATATTCTTGCATTTCCAGCTCCCTTATGTGCTTTGTCAGGCTGATAACTTAAGATCTTTCTATTTTCTTGATGTGTGTGCATAGAACTATAAATTTCCCTCTGAGTATTGATTTCATGGTATCCCAGAGGTTTAGATAAGATGTTTCTTTGTTTTCATTTGTTTCCAGGACTCTTTTAATTTTTGTATTGACTCAGGAGTTGTTCAGCATCATGCTGTTTAGTGTGCACGTCTTTGTGGTTTTGGGGGGAATCTTTTGGTGGTGATATTTATTTTTATTCCATTGTGGTCTGAGAAGGTGCATGGCAGTATTTTGATCTTATGAAATTTGTTTATGCTTGATTTATGGTCGAGGATATGGACAATTTCAGAGTATATTCCATGTAGTGATGATAGAATGTATATTCCATGTTGTTGAGTAGAGTGTTCTGTAGGGATCTATTAATTCCATTTGGTCAAGTGTCAAGTTGAGGATCCGGATCCCCTTATTGTTTTTTGCCTTGATGATCTATCTAGGGTTGTTAGTGGAGTATTTAAGTCTACAGTTATGATAGTGTTAGAGTCAATATCTTATTTTAATTTACTTAGTAGTTGCTTTATAAGAGCTAGTGTTCATACATGTTTGGGATGAATATTTCTTGTTGATGGTTTGAGCCTTTTATCATTATGTAGTGCCCTTCTGTATCTTTTAAAATTTTTGATAGCCTGAAGGCTGTTTTGTCTAACATTAAAATCATGACTTCTGTCTTTTTTTGTTTTCTGTTCTCTGGAAAGTTTATTCTCTATCCTCTAACTTTGAGTCTCTGGGCATCCTTTGTGGTGAGATGAATTTCCTGAAGACAGAAAATTATTGGATCATTCTTTTTTTTTTTTTTTTTAAGCAGTTTTGCTTCTATGTCTTTTCAGTAGTGTATTTAGTCCATTCACATTTAGGCTGATTAGTGAAATATGAGAGTCTGTCTCTGTCATAATGCTCTTATATAAGGCTGTTTTGTTTTTGCTTAACTTTTGTGTTCATATATATGTGTGATTTCATTTTTGCAGGTATGTTGTGTGTTCTGCTGCTTCTGAGTTTGTGATCTTGTGAAGTATATGGTTTTTCTTTTGTTTCTTTTTTCTCTTGTGCACAGCATCTTTTTAAGCATCTCCTGTAGAGCTGGTCTCAGAGGAACATATTCTCTTAGGGATTAGATGTCTGGTAAGGGTTTTAATTCTCCATCACTGATGAAGCTTAGCCTGGCTGGGTAGAACATTCTTGACTGAATTGTTTATCTCTGAGAACATTAAAGATTGGGTTCCAATTCCTACTGGCCTGTAGTATTTCTGCACATAAGTCTGCAACTATTCTGATTGGTCTCCCCCGATAGGTAGTCTGACCTTCTTCCCTTGCCACCTTTAGGATTTTTTTCTTTTATACCTGCTTTTTGTAGGCAAATTACTATGTGACTAGGGGTTGATCTTCTCATAAGATGTTTTTCAGGGAATCTCTGAATCTCTTGTGCTTGTATAGTCATCTCTCTGGCCAAATGAAGGAAGTTTTCTTGAATGACCTCATGGAGTATTCCAGGGTATCTTCTGTTTTTCTTTCTATTTCAAATATTCTGATAAGATGTAGGTTTGATTTCTTGATAAAATAGCACATTTCTTGGAGAGTTTCTTCTTTCTTCTTAAGTTTTTTTTCTATATTTTTTAATAGATTGGGTTAATTCTATATTTTGGTCTTCAAGCTCTGAGAGCATTTCTTTTGCATGGTCAATTCTGCTTCCTCTGCTTGTCAGTTTGTTATTTATTTCTTGGATGGAGTTCTTTATTTCTGCTATTTCTGTGTGCATTTTCTTGAGTTTTTCTGGCTCTGTTGCAATTTAATTTAGTTTTAGCCCTTGCATTTCTTGATTTTTATTTATTCTATCCAACAATTCTCTGATCTCCGTAAATATCTTCTGGGTACTGTCATTCTTGGAGATAGCCATTGTTTGTGCCTCAGTACCTATTCATTCTTTACCTTCTCTCCTTCCCTGAGCCCATCCTCTGGGTTTGTTAAATTATGAAATTGGGCTGAGGGTGGGGTTTTGTGCTTTCTCTTTACAATTTTGAGTACTTACTAAGGGGTGGAGGAGGGGCTGCAAGAGTTCAGAACCTTCTGATGGGTCACAATGCTTGTTATCTGGGGAGTGGGTCAGCTATCTTTACATGATATGATCTTACAATGGGTATGTTTGTGTAGCCCCTGAGTCCAAGATAGAGCATAAGAGAGAAAAGAAAGGGAAGGAGAGAAAAAAGGGTAAGAAGAAAATGGGGGGGGGGCAGTGAAAGAACAAAGAGAGTAAACCAGCCAACAAACAAACAAAGAAAACAAATGAGATCAAAAAAAAAGAGAAAAAACAAACAAACATAAAAACCAAACCCCAAAAAGCTTGCTGGTAGAGATTTCTCAGCTTTAGTATATCTCTTTGTGGGTGAGTTCTTCCTCTTGTGATGGGTACTGTGACTGCACGTCTGTTACTGCAGGTTTCTTCCTTTCTGTTGAAACTTGAGATGTTAGAATCTTCACCCTCTGCTGCTTGTAATTGATAGCTGGTGCTCGCCCATGGGGAGGTGGGGTGGTAACTTGACTCCGTGTTTCCTGGTCTCTCTCCCACTTTCTTCCTCTCCCAGTGTTGTTACAGCTCCCATGACAACCATTTAGCAGTGGGTGAATGGGGCCTCCAGTCTTTACCCTGTGCTCCTGATCTCTTTCACCCATTGCTAGGGGTGAGGGGATTCAGTTAGGCACTTATCAGCCTCTTTCTTAGTCAGATCCACTGTATGGGTCTATTGCTCAATAGCTGGTTCAGGGAAGGGGGGTGGATCACCTGGGGCTCCACATCTGCCATTACCTACCAGCACTTGTGCACTGGAGGTGATCTGTGAGTTAACGAAGAGCAGTCCCAAAGGAATGCAGACAGTACTCTTTGGTCTTATGATGCAGGTCTGCTGTTCTGTGGAGGCTGTCCTGGGGTACTTCTCTGCCCAGGTTTTAGACTGTCTGCTCATTTCCTCTACATACTACAGTTCCTGCTGCACACAGGGTGGGAAAGATAGCTCCCTCCCCAGCAAGAACCACAGTCTCTGGATCTCAGGTCCCAGTGGGAAGGGCCTTTCGTTCTAGCCTGGTGCAGGAAGCAGTGACAGTGAAGCCCTGTTCAGGGTGGCTGCTCCCTGCCACTTCTTTAGGACTCTGTCTCTGGATCCCTTACTGCACGCCCTCCACAGCCTTGTTGTCATTGTCCAGCCTGGCAGTGCAGTGGTGGAGCAGAGTCTGGCAGTGGCAGTCACTCTGCAGCTTCTTCCTGGGAAGGGCTTTGTTAATTTTAGAAAATCACCCATTTTTAATGAGATTATTTGTTTTTTGTTTTGACTTTTTAAAAAGTTGTTCAAGTTTCTTATGTATTCTGTATATTAGTCCCACATTAATCTCTTGTCAGGTGAACAGTTTACAAATTTGTTTTCCATTCAATATTTTGTCTTCACTAAGTTGAGTGTTTCTTTGGCTGTGAAGAAGCTTTTTAGGTTAACATAGTCCCATTTGTCTATTTTTGTTTTTATTATCTACGCTTTTCAGATTTTAGTCACAAAATGTTTTTTTTTTAATCAATATTTTTTATTATGGTATTGTGGGCTATAGTTAAGGGTTAGATATACAAATATGCTTCATTTAGGACCCCTGGTTGAAAACAGGTGTCTCCCCATCCCCAGACAGATATTTACTACCATTAGTCCCATCCCCCTTCCCCTCCCCCCATAGTTTCCCCCACCACTGTCAGTCATTTTCTTATGGTACTGCATTGAATGATAAAGGTCCACTATATGAGTGAGAACATGTGATACTCAGATCTTTGTTTCTGTGAGAGGTCACTCAGTATTATAGACTCTAGTTCCATCCAGGTT
>NW_007101984.1:0-382 GCF_000164805.1 Carlito syrichta | reverse complement strand
ACTTTTTCCCAGTCTGTAGGCTGTCACCCTGCTCTCTTGATGGTTTCTTTGGCTTTGCAGGAGCTTGTCAGTTTAATGAGGTCCCACTTGTTTATCTTATCCCTTATGGCCTGTGGTTATTGGTTTTTGTTCACGAATTGGATGCCAGTTCCAATTTCCATGAGGGTATGACCATCATTTTCTAAGGTTCTTATGGTTTGAGGTTTAACATTTAGGTCTCTGATCCATTTGGAGATAATTTTGGTATATGGGAATAGGTAGGGGTCCTGTTTCAATCTTCTGCATGTGGTCAGCCAGTTTTCCCAGCACCATTTACTGAATAGGTTCTCCTCTCCCCAGTGGTAGGTGGTGGAGGCTTTGTTGAAGATGAGTTGGTTGAGAA
>NW_007101983.1:0-307 GCF_000164805.1 Carlito syrichta | reverse complement strand
GGAGTGCAGTGGCCGCTCCCGGTCACCGCAGCCTCGACCTGCTGGGCTCCAGCGAGCCTTCCGCCTCAGCCTTCCGAGTAGCCGGAATTACAGGCGCGTGCTACCACGCCTTGCTAATTTTTTTATTATTGTAGAGATGAGGTCTCGCCAAGTTGCCCAGGTGGGTCTCAAACCCACAGGCTCATGCAATCCACTAACCTCAGCCTCCCAAAGCACTGGGATTACAGGTTGAGCCACCAAGCCCAGCTCTAATTTTTTTTTTTTTTTTGAGTTGGAGTCTCACTCGGTCGCCCAGACTGGAGGGCAG
>NW_007101982.1:0-300 GCF_000164805.1 Carlito syrichta | reverse complement strand
CAGGTCTCGAACCCGCGGGCTCAGGCAATCCACTCACCTCAACCTCCCAAAGGCGCAGGATTACAGGCTGAGCCACCGAGCCCGGCCATTTCTCATATTTTTAAGTGTTCCTGGGAACCTAGAAACTGGAAACCCTCAACTTCAGTCAGAATCTTCTGCATTGGCCAGGCGCAGTGACTCATGCCTATAATCGCAGCACTTTGGGAGGCCGAGGTGAGAAGACTACCTGAGCCCACGGGTTCGAGACCAGCCTGGGCAACTTGGGGAGACCTCATCTCTACAATACATCTAAAAAATTAG
>NW_007101981.1:0-306 GCF_000164805.1 Carlito syrichta | reverse complement strand
CAGCTACTTGGAAGGCTGAGCGGAAGGATCGCCAGAGCCCAGCAGGTTGAGGCTGCGGTGGCCGGGAGCGTGCCACTGCACTCCAGTTTGGGCGACAGAATGAGACTCCAACTCGGAAAAAAAGAAAAAAAAAAGTCCCTTAACCAGTCTTCTCCCTGCCACTAACTGGCCTCCAAGAATGCTGCCCCGTGCAGGGCAGGGAGGGATAGGGTAGGGGTGGTGTGAGGGCTTGGAGCAGGGGCTGGGATTAGGAAGGGGGGTCAGAGCAGGGGTGGGGTGGGGCTCGGGACAGGGGCTGAGACTGGG
>NW_007101980.1:0-423 GCF_000164805.1 Carlito syrichta | reverse complement strand
GCCCCTGCCGCCGCCCCGCGCCACTCCCCGCCGGTCCCAGCTGTCTTTACGCAACTGCGCGGCTGCGAGCTGTTGGGTCTTGTCTCACTGACTTTGTTTTAGAGAGAGAGTGTGTAGACACGGTCCTTGAGGCGAGTCTCGGGAGCCGCCCTCCCGCGGCTCTGGTCTCTCCCGTCCCTTGGCCTCGGGTTCCTGTGCCCACGGTAGCCGCGCGCACCCTCTTTCCGCCTCTCCCGCCGCAGCTTGCCCGGCCCGACGCCGGAGGCGGCTGGCACCCCGTGGCCCCCCAGGCCTGGGAAATCAGCGCCCCGAAGCTCAGCCACCCGCGCCCCGGGCGCGGCCCGAGCCGGTCTACCGTGGCCGTCCAGGAAGACAGCCCGTCCGCAGCGGCGCAGGGCGACGGCCGGGACACCGCGGGGTCCC
>NW_007101979.1:0-322 GCF_000164805.1 Carlito syrichta | reverse complement strand
CAGAGCTACTTGCTCCGTGGATATGCTAAATCTGTCATTACAGATCTTCAGGATCTTTCTGGTCCTCTTGTTAGTTGTAATCAAGGATTTCACCCTAGAAATCCTTTTGTATCCTGGGACCATCTACGACCACAATCATATTCCCCAGAATCAAAAGGTGTATTGGTACAAAATTCCTCGATTCAGCTGACCTCAAAGTACAGAAAATTCTTGTGGGTGGGCAGATAGGAATTGGGATTTGGTTTTGGAATATTCCACATTTTGGGGAGGTCTTGTGAAGGTGAACCAGGAATCTAAGTTTCCAGTTTCGAAAGAACATTAT
>NW_007101978.1:0-422 GCF_000164805.1 Carlito syrichta | reverse complement strand
GATCAAGACCGACCTGGGCAACTTGGCAAGACCTCATCTCTACAATAATTCAAAAATCAGCTGGGCATGGTAGCGTGCGCCTGTAATTCCAGCTACTCGGAAGGCTGAGGTGGAAGGATCGCCAGAGCCCAGTGAGTCAAGGCTGCGGTGGCCGGAAGTATCCACTGCACTCCAGTCTGGGCGACGGAGTGAAACTCCAACTCAAAAAAAAAAAGAAGAAAGAAAGAAAAACTAACAAACTATAAGGCAAAACATTTTTAAAAAATTAAAAATTTTAAAAAGAAAAAAAACTCACACTCTTGTGGCAGGTTCTTTAATTTTTCCACTCATCTGCTTCCTTGCTATCTCCTTCAGAGTTTCTACCTCTTTCATTCTTTCCCCAGTGTCTGGAGCAGAAAAGGAAGAGGGACAGTGGGGGGGGG
>NW_007101977.1:0-719 GCF_000164805.1 Carlito syrichta | reverse complement strand
AAATCACCCATCATAAATGGACAAGTCCATAGAAATAAGCCAAAATAATAATAATAATAATAATAATAATAAACTTAAGACAAATGCAGCCTCTCACAACAATGTTAGCTGCTACACTGTGCTGATGGGAAATTCTAGAACACCTCATGGGGAAACCTGTACTACAAGGGGCCCTCCTTTCAAAAATAATTCCATTTTATTGTTTGGTTTTTTTGGTCCCTCCTCATAGTTAGTTCTTGCCATTTTTTGCTTTAAACTGTGAATCATGTCACGTGGTATAGAACATACTTATTCTATTTTATTCCCATCAGACAATGAATTTCTTGGAGCCTTCTAAGAGTTCCCCCAACATTTTGTAAATCTGACATATCTCACTTAGGGATTGGAAATGATACAAGAATTATGGTAACAGGACTTTGTTAATCCTAAATAGTTTATAATGATGAATGTATTGGCTTTATCAGTCAGGATTATGGGTTGCAAGCAACAGAAAACTGTTGCTAGCTTAAGTAGAAAAGGATAATTTTTTTCTAGAAGCCATAAAGTGCCATCTAATCATCAAAGAATATCTGGAGAACCAAGCTTAAAAAATAGCCACCTACCTATGCAAATTAGGCAACAAAAATAAACAGACAAGGTTGTGCTACCAGAATAGTCTATTTGGGATATTGCTGAGGACAACAATACCACCAATAACTGTCACTGCTGTGACACAGTGC
>NW_007101976.1:0-301 GCF_000164805.1 Carlito syrichta | reverse complement strand
CTGAATAGGTTCTCCTCTCCCCGGTGGTAGGTGGTGGAGGCTTTGTCGAAGATGAGTTGGTTGACAAATTGAGGTTTTGCTTCTGGAATTTCAATTATATTCCATTGATCTATATGCCTGTTCCTATACCAATACCAAACTGTTTTGATGAGTGTACCTTTATAGTAAAGTTTAAAGTCTGGTAATGTGATACCACCTGCTCTGTTTTTTGTTTTTTTGTTTTTTGTTTTTTTTGCTGAGTATTGTTCTGCCTATTCTTGGACGTTTGTGTTTCCATATGAATTCCTGTGTTGTTTTTTCT
>NW_007101975.1:0-303 GCF_000164805.1 Carlito syrichta | reverse complement strand
TTTGGTTTTGGGGTTGGTTCGTGTATATTTTATTCTTTTCCCTGTACTCTTGTGAAGAACGTTGTTCTTTTTTCCTTTTCTTCTCTGTTTATTACTTTTTTAAGTGTTTCATGTAGAGATGGTTTGGTGGCAGCGTAAGTTCTTAGGGATTGGTTATCTGGGAAAGATTTTAATTCTCCCTCACTGATGAAGCTTAGCTTGGCCGGGTAAGTTATACTTGGTTGAAATTGTTTATCTTTTAGTACTTTGAAGATAGGACTCCAAGCTCTCCCAGCCTGCAGGGTTTCTGCAGATAAATCTGCT
>NW_007101974.1:0-311 GCF_000164805.1 Carlito syrichta | reverse complement strand
GTGACAGGCATGGCTCACTCTAGAGACCCATTGTTCCTGTTTCCCATAAACTGTGGTTTCAGCTTAGGTATTAGATATAATTCAAACTCAGGCCCCACATTAGGCGCTATAAAATTCCTTGTTCTATAATAAATTTCTCTCAAGTTTATATCTCAACATTGATATTACATTGCAGATATACTGCATCTTTTGGAAACTCCTAGTCTTCATAGTGTCTCTCCCTCCTCTCCCACTCTTTTACAGACCATTTAGTTGCACATTTGTGCTAGCATGGAGCATTCTGCCCTTCCTTGGTCCATTCCCTTTACTAA
>NW_007101973.1:0-351 GCF_000164805.1 Carlito syrichta | reverse complement strand
TCTCAGCGGGGGTGGGCAGCACCCGGCCGGGTCCCAGCTTGACGCCTCGGGGGCCCCGGGCCACGGTGGCGCAGAGGGCGTGCTCCGACAGGCTCATGCCCTTGGTCTTGGCCAGGGCCCGCATGGAGCGGTTGAAGTGCGCGGAGCCCGTGAAGTACAGCAGCGCGCAGGCGGACTCGCGGTAGGGCACCACGATGAGGTCCAGGCGCCGGTGCCGCCGCCCGGGCCCTGCGAGCCGGCACACGCCCAGGTACTTCTGCTGCTGGCCGTGCTCCTCGTGGCTCACCAGGTCGTCCGTGAGGAACCCTGGGCCAACACAGCGACCGCTGGGGCTGGGAGCCGGCCTGGGGG
>NW_007101972.1:0-300 GCF_000164805.1 Carlito syrichta | reverse complement strand
CCTGACTTAACTAGTTAACAAACTATTTAGGTAGCAGGCTTAAGTAACTGACTTAAATAGTTAGCTAACTAGTGAGGTAGCTGTCTTAGCTAGCTGACTCAGCAAGTTAACTAACTATTCAGCTAACTGAATAACTACCTGACTTAAATAGTTAACTAACTATTCAGCTAACTGAATAACTACCTGACTTAACTGAATTAAATAGTTAACTAACTGAATTAAATAGTTAACTAACTATTCAGCTAACTGAATAACTACCTGACTTAACTAGTTAACAAACTATTTAGGTAGCAGGCTTAA
>NW_007101971.1:0-326 GCF_000164805.1 Carlito syrichta | reverse complement strand
TCACTCTGTCGCCCAGGCTGGAGTGGCATGATCATGACAATCACAGTTCATGGCAGCCTCGACCTGGGCTCAGGCGATTATTTTAGCTCTGAATCCTGAGTAACTGGAACTACAGACGTGCACCACCATGCCTGGCTAGGTTTTTGTTTTCTTTTTTCTATTTTTAATTTTTAAAAAATGTTTTGTAGAGGTGAGGTTTCACCATGTTGTCCTGGCTAGTCTTGAATTCCTGGGCTCAAACAATCTGCCCACCTTGGCCTCCCAAAGTACTACGATTACAGGTGTGAGCCACTGCGCCTGGCCCCCTCCCTTCCTCCCTCCCTTCC
>NW_007101970.1:0-356 GCF_000164805.1 Carlito syrichta | reverse complement strand
CGGAATTACAGGCATGTGCTACCACGCCCGGCTGATTTTTTGATTTATTGTAGAGATGAGGTCGTGCCAAGTTGCCCAGGCGGGTCTCGAACCCGCGGGCTCAGGCAATCCACTCCCCTCAGCCTCCTAAAGGCGCGGGATTACAGGCTGAGCCACGGAGCCCGGCTATCACGGATGGATTTAGAGTTGATCATACTCAGTGACCTATCACAGAAACAAAGAACAGAGTTCCATATGTTCTCACTCATAGGCGGACCTTGAACAATTATCATAATACTATAAAAAAGGGATTGGCAGTCGTGGGAAACTGCCGGGGGAGAGGGGTGGGATTGGCAGTTGAGGGAAACTGCCAGGGG
>NW_007101969.1:0-378 GCF_000164805.1 Carlito syrichta | reverse complement strand
TCGCCAACTGGCTAGCTAGTTAAGTCAGCTAGTTAAGTCAGCTGGCTAGCCAGTTAGCTAACTATGTAGCTAGCTAGTTAAATCAGCTGGCTAGCCAGTTGGTTAGCTACGTAGCTAGCTAGTTAAGTCAGCTGACTAGGCAGCTGGCTAGCTAGGTTGCTACCTAGTTAAGTTAGGTGGTTAGCCACTGGCTAGATATTTAAGTCAGCTGACTAGCCAACTGGCTAGTTAGATAACAAGGTAGCTTAGTCAGCTGGCTTGCAAGCAGGCCATCTAATTAAGTCAGCTTGTAAGTCAACTGTGTATCCAGTTGGCTGACTAGGTATCAAGGCAGTTAATTCAGCTGGCTAGCCACCTGGTTAGTTAATTAAATTATTT
>NW_007101968.1:0-399 GCF_000164805.1 Carlito syrichta | reverse complement strand
CGCTGTGCCGGCACCCCTCGCTCTCGGAGCCTCCTAGGGCCCTCCTCTGCGGCCGCGCGTCTGGCACGCGATGGCGTGTGCTTTGCGTGCCGTGGCAGGAGGAGGACCGCGGGGCGGTGGGTAGGCTCGAGTAAAGATGCGAACGCGGCTGCCTGGGAGGGCTCGGAATAAACGTGCTCTCGCTGGGCCCTCCTGCGTGCTGGCTTCCTCGGGGGCGAGCGGGCGGGGACCCGGGCTCAGGCTGCGGGCCTCGGCCTCCGCGAGCTGCGGCTGGGCCCGACGTGGCCTTGCCTGTCCGGAAAGTGAGAGCCCTGCGTTGTCGGCTTTAGAAACCCCGAAGGCAGAGCTGAACTGCCGAGGAGGCGGGATTTTGCCCGAAGGCTGCTGGTCCCCGGCCCT
>NW_007101967.1:0-300 GCF_000164805.1 Carlito syrichta | reverse complement strand
TATTGGAAGTCCTAGCTAGAGCAATCAGACAAGAGAAGGAAATCAGGGGTATCCAAATAGGAAAAGAGGAAGTCAAGTTATTCCTCTTTGCTGACGATATGACTCTATACATTAAAAATCCAAGTCAAAGTAGTCACAGAGCTCAGATGCAAGAAGAGGTAACTTAGAACTCACCTCTTGGTTGGAGAATGGTCAAAAGAATTTGTAGCTGCCGGGCATGGTGGCTCAAACCTGTAATCCCAGCACTTTGGGAGACCAAGGTGAGAGGATTGCCTGAGCCCATGGGTTCAAGACCAGCCT
>NW_007101966.1:0-310 GCF_000164805.1 Carlito syrichta | reverse complement strand
GGGGTGGGCCCCTTATAGTCCAGGCTTCCCCCTTTAAGTGAGTGTTCTGGGAACCCATTGGCATCTGTGGACTAACCAGCGTTGTTTGGAGAGGCTGCGTTTCGCTTCAGTGACTTTTTTGGTGAGATTCTTTCAATGCATTTGCCCATTTCACGATGGGTGATGGACAAGTGCACCTGCCCACACCGCACTGTGTTCAGCAGTTTTTGTTTTGTTTTTTTTTAGTTGGAGTCTCTCTCTGTCACCCAGACTGGAGTGCAGTGGCCACTCTTGCCACCACAGCCTTGACCTGCTGGGCTCTGGCGATCCT
>NW_007101965.1:0-310 GCF_000164805.1 Carlito syrichta | reverse complement strand
GGTTGAACATTATTTCATGTATCTGTTGGCTGCTCATATGGTTTCTTTTGAGAACTGTCTATTCATATATTTTACCCACTTTGTAATGGAGCTATATGTTTTGTTTTGTTTTTTTTCTTTTCAGCACATTTAACTTCCTGGTAGATCCTAGATGTCAGGCCTTTGTCAAACATAGTGTCAACAAATATATTTCTTTGACTTTGCAGAAGCTTCTCAGTTTGATGAGGTTCCACTTATCTATCTTATCTCATGAGCACTTAGGGTTTTGATCAGGAATTGGTTGCCAGTTCCAATTTCCATAAGACTGTCT
>NW_007101964.1:0-344 GCF_000164805.1 Carlito syrichta | reverse complement strand
TGCAGCCTCGACCTGCAGGGCCCCGGTGATTCTTCCACCTCAGCCTTCCGAGTAGCCGGAATTACAGGCATGCTCTACCACCCCCGGCTAATTTTTTGATTTATTGTAGAGATGAAGTCTCACCTGCCTGGGTGGAACTCAAACCTGTGGGCTCAGGCAATGCACTCACCTCAGCCTCCCAAGGTGCGGGATTACAGGCTGAGTCACTGAGCCTGGCTGATGTATAATTTTTTTATGTGCTGTTGAAATTGTATTGCTAATATTTTGTTAAGGACTTTTGTGTCTCTTTTCCTGGTTTTTGGTAACAGAGTGATACTGACCTTGTAGAATGAGTTAGGGAGTAT
>NW_007101963.1:0-307 GCF_000164805.1 Carlito syrichta | reverse complement strand
TTGACCCAGGAGTTGTTTAGCATCATACTGTTTAGTGTCCATGTCTTTGTGGGTTTTGGGGGAACTTTATTGGTGTTAATATTTATTTTTATTCTACTGTGGTCTGAGAAGATGTGTGGGAGTATTTCGTTCATATATATTTTATTCTTTTTCCCTGTACTCTTTTGAAGAACGTTGTTCTTTTTTCCTTTTATTCTGTGTTTAGTACTTTCTTAAGTGTTTCATGTAGAGGTGGTTTGGTGGCAAAATAAGTTCTTAGGGATTGGATATCTGGGAAAGATTTTAATTCTCCCTCGCTGATGAAGCT
>NW_007101962.1:0-310 GCF_000164805.1 Carlito syrichta | reverse complement strand
GGGGGGGGGGGGGGGTCGGCAGCGGCAGGGGCGGCTGGCCGCGAGGCCAGGCCCGGCCAGGCCCGCTGCATCCCCGGGCCTCACCTCTCTGGTTGACGGGGTCCTTGGCGACGTAGGCCACGTAATCCGTCATGTCCTGGGGGGAGGGGGCGCTGGACCCGTCTGGCTGCCAGCCGAGGCCCCGGCCGCCCACCCCGTGAGGGAGGGGTGCGGAGGGAGGGGCCGGGTGGGGAAGGGCGGGGGCCCTCAAGGCTGGGCGCAGGGCCGCGGGGCCCCCCCCCTGGACCCGCCTTACCGTGTCTCCGCCCGA
>NW_007101961.1:0-315 GCF_000164805.1 Carlito syrichta | reverse complement strand
TTAGGGTTCTTCCTCAGGTGCAGAAGTTCATTTTCAGGTATAGGGCTTTTCCTCAGGTCAGGTGCCCTTCATTAGGGACTCTTCAGCAGGGACTCTTCCTCTAGTGCAGTGCCTCTTTCTCAGATGTGAAATGTTCTCTTCAGGTGCAGGAAGTCTCCTTCAGGTGTGTGGGCTCTTCAACAGATGTAGAAGCTCTCCCTCATGTTCATGAGTTCTTCTTCAGGTGCAGGAGCTTTTTTGCATGTACAGAAGTTATTTGTGAAATATAGGGCTCTCCCTCAGATGCCTAGGCTCGTCGTCAGGCTTTGGGTGTGT
>NW_007101960.1:0-370 GCF_000164805.1 Carlito syrichta | reverse complement strand
GCGCGGACCAGCCGACCTCACCAGCTGGCCCCTAGGGCCAGCGTGCGGGCCAGTTGACCTCACCGGTTGGCCTCACGGGATAGAGTGCGAGCCAGCCGACCTCACCAGCTGACCACACGGGCCAGCATACAGGCCAGCTGACCTCACAAGCTGGCAGCAGGAGCCAGTGCACGGGCCAGCCGAACTCACCAGCTGGCTGCACGAGCCAGTGCACAGACCAGCCGACCTGGCCAGCAGACATAACGAGCCAGTGAACGGGCCAGCCGACCTTGCCGGCTGGCCCAATGAGCCAGCACACGGACCAACTGACCTCGCTGGCTGACCCAACGAGCCAGAGCACTGGCCAGCCGACCTCGCCAGCTGGCCCAAC
>NW_007101959.1:0-312 GCF_000164805.1 Carlito syrichta | reverse complement strand
TATCTTTTGATCTCTGTTTTGATTTCATAATTGACCCAGGAGTTGTTTAGCATCATGCTGTTTAGTGTCCATGTCTTTGTGGGTTTTAGGGGGATCTTGCTGGTGTCAATGTTTATTTTTATTTCACTGTGTCCAAGAAAGTGCATGGTAGAATTTCAGTCCTTTTTAATTTGCTTATGCTTGATTTATGGTCAATTATGTGGTCAATCTTAGAATACATTCCATGTGGTGATGAGTAGAATGTGTTTTCTGTGGTCTTTGGATGGAGTTTTCTGTAGGTATCAATTAAGTTCATTTGGTCCAGAGTCACAT
>NW_007101958.1:0-302 GCF_000164805.1 Carlito syrichta | reverse complement strand
CAATCTCCTATTCTTTATGTATGTCCTCTTACTTTGTTCAATTCTGAAGTTGCATTGTAGTTTGGAGGTGGTCCTTTTTGCAGTTTTGAGATTTACTTAAGGGGAGAGCTGTGTTTTAAAATCTGTCTGCAGGTCCTGGTATTCACTGACAGGTGTGTAGATAATGTGGAACCCACTTCCCACAGCCCTGGAATCTGTCCGTGTAGTGGGGCAGTAGGTTTACTTCCTGAAATAAAATGTGGTTAGCAGAGGGGAGAGAATGGAGCAGATAGTGGGTTGAAGAGAGGAGTGGAGAGATAGAG